>NW_027206057.1:3125000-3387500 GCF_024711535.1 Dipodomys merriami | reverse complement strand
AACATCAAATACAGTGAAAACAGGGGTTATACCGTGGGGGAGCGACATACAAAGCCTTTCCTTGGTCAGTTTTTTTAGATGAAACAATTTATCATTTGAGATTTTTTTTTTGAAATAAACACATGTGCCTTTCCCACCTACACATGCACATTTCTCTCTCTCCTACAGGTATAACTTTTAACCTAACTTCAGCTGTCAGTGAATGTGTCTATCAATATTACAAAAACTTTATTTGAAAGTAAACAGTTATAAGCATCTGGCTTGCTATTATCAGCTATTACACGTTGTTCTAAGAGGAACTTTCAGAGGAACTGGAGACTTCCATCCCATTTTGCTAGATGACATCCAATGATAATGGCCTTAACATGATGGGAAATTAATTGAGAAAGCATTTCTACCCTGCCATAATTTTATCATCCGTTCTATTGCTGCTATTAGCAGGAATCCATAACCCCAGGGGTGTTTCAAGTGAATCTCTTTTAGCAGAGCTAACAGTCTGGAGGTCATGCAGTTAGCTTCTCCCATCAGCTGGGTGTCAAATCATTGTCAAAAAGAAATTACTGGTGTATTCATTTTTTTAGCTTCTAGCCTTGTGCTGTGGTGTATGAGATGATTTGCAGGAAGCCATTGGGGAAAAAGGCAGCACTGTTGGCCATGGAAGGCTTCTTTCACACAGCACTTAGTGGAATCATTACAAATTAACTTCGATGTGTGAGATACTGCCTGCAATTGAACTCCCTTTAAAGGCAGAGTAGGGGAAAAGCCTTGATTCTAATTCCTGATGGACACATTTTTTTTCTTACATGAGTGACATCACACGGTGAAGAAGTGCCTCATTATTATTGTTAAGATCAGTATCTGTCCCACATTCGATTGAAAACTACAGAACTGCTTTATGATACAAACACTGGTGAACAAAACATTTTTATATTAATGCCTTTGTTTTCATTTAGCTCTTCATACAGGAAGATGTTTTGATGCATATACTTTATTCCATGGTGTGTGTTTAAGGTACAAACATTGAGACTTGGAACATTCAGAGAAAAACATTCATACTTCCCCACAAACTTTATACGGTTTACTTTTCTGTCATGCGCTATTGCTTTTGTATTTCTTTTCAGTTTTTAACAAACAAGGCATTAATTCATAGTATCTTCATTTTATACCTCTTTCATAATTAACCAATAAGGTTTATGGTGATTTTTCCATATACAAAAAGTATATAAAAACACTTTAGGTAAGTGCTTCTATAAATTACATGTAGAATATGATTGTAATTTTTCTGATATTTGTGCAAAAGGAGAATATTCAAAGGACCAACAGCTATCATAGTTCTTATGATGCTTAACTAAGTGACAATAATTACTGAAATACCATTACACAGGTGAGGAAATTTTGTATGCATTTCAAATCATGAAAAGTCAAGTAACATTCTTGACTATAGTTATATATTCTGAAATTGTTTTTCCAACAGGTTTTAATAATTTTAACAATTTATCACAAAATGGTTAAGCAAGAATGGTAATCTACTTTTGAATCAGTACAAATGCTAACACTTTTAAAATATGACTGAGAGGTTAAAATTTTACTTCTAAAAGCAACAATGAAAATTTTAGCTAATGAAGAAATTGTTTACAAGGAATATGCACTAACATGGATTAAACATGTTCTAGTGTAGGATTAAAGTCATTAATATCCATAATTGAAAAACATTCTCAGTAATTAAAAGTAAGTGTAAATCACAGTATTCACACACTGGATGCCTTGGAAGAAGATTCCTATTCTCTACAACCTATTAATTGTTTCTATCTTATGTCTTTACCATTTACCATTCATACCTACATTATATATATATATATATATATATATATATATATATTATTTTATTTTATTTATTGATTTTATTTGCCAGTCCTGGGACTTGAACTCAGGGCCTGCACACTATCTCTGAGCTTCTTTGTGCTTAAGGCTAGTGCTCTACCATTTGAGCCATAGCACTACTTCTAGCTGTTTATGAGTAATTCATTGGAGATAAGATTCTCCCAGACTTCTTGCCTAGACTCTCTTTGAATCATGATCCTCAGAACTCAGCCTCTTAAGTAGCTAGGATTGCAAGCATGAACCACTGGCACTCAGCCATAAAAAATATTTTTAACATACATATTTTTACAGACTGTATTTTTAAGTTTGTCAATATCTGTCTTTTCTGTCAAACATAAAAGTACATGATTGCAAAATTATCTTGATAAACATAGATTGTATACAGATATTCATATGCATTACATCTTGATATAAAAGCAAAGTTAAATGGGCTTCTAGATTTTTATTTTTCTGGTCGTGGAGCTTGAACTCTGGGCCTGGGCACTATCCTTGAGCTTCTTATGCTCAAGGCAAGTACTCTACCACTTGAGTCACAGCACCACTTCTGGTCTTTTTGGAGTACTTCATAGGAGATCAGAGTCTCATGTAGTTTCTTGCCCAGGCTAGTTTCAAACTGCAATCCTCAGAACTCAGCCTCCTGAGTAACTAAGATTATAGGTGTGAGCCACCAGATATTTAAGTAGACTGTATACTCTAAGATTACTATGCTATAGAATGGTCAGCTTATTCAAAGATAGTAGATTATTATCATAAAAATATACAAACAAACAAAAATGTAAGGGAAATTCAAAAAATATCTATTCAAAATATTTTGACTATAATATACACTTAATATTTGTATGATTTGTGACAACATTAAGAGCATAGGTACTATCTAAGATTAGTAGTAAGAAGAAAATAAATTTTGCTCTGAATTTTAACTATTATGATTCCAGCCTTAAATGTATAAAAAAAAATAAGAAACTGTCAACAATGCTTCAATGAGGGAAGTATTAGTTGTTGGGGCATGAAGCTGTAACATTATTGTACAATGAAATAAGTCCTAACTGTAAGCAATATACAATATCTCAGATATAATTTATACAACAGAATAGGCCAGTTATGCACATGGAAAACATGTTTGTATGCAAGGTATATTCATTTTTATTTCACTTGTTAAAATCTAGAATATTTTCTAAATTTGGTTTAAAAATGAATTCTGACTCATTTATTAATTCATCATTTGGTCTTGTGTATATATTTATTTTAATTACCTCCCCAAACTTTGTCTTTCATAGATAGTTTAAAAACCCTGGAAAACAATGTCTCCAAAATTACCTATATACTGTTGATTTTTTTTTATGCTTTTGTAACTCCATAACATTTAGATGTTTTTCTATCTATAAAATACATTGGCATTTTTCCTATATCATTTCTCATTTTCTACAAAATACCTCTTTGAAATATTTAAAATGATTAAAATGCACACTTCATATTGATATGATTTGTGTGTTTTTGAAATTTCTGACATTAGTAGTGTAGCTAAGTATCTAACATCACTGAACTCTGGGCCTGGGCGCTGTCCCTCAGCTCTTCAGTTCAAGACTAGCACTCTACCACTTGAGCCAAAGCACCACTTCCGTTTTTTTCTGTGTATGTGATGCTGTGGAATCAAAACCAGGGCCTCATGCATGTGAGGCTAGCACTCTACCACTGAGCCACCTTCCCAGACTAAGAAAATAAATTTTAAGAGGCATTTTTAAAAGAAGTATGGATTCTTACCCTTAAAATATGAATTAGCTTTTTGTTTTGACCTTTATTGAAAGCTCAACAGAAATGTTAAAAAATTTCTCCCTTAATTTTCTTTGAGATTCATGTGTTAGTATTCCTTATATTGAAAAAAAGTAACTATGCTTACGGATATGAAATTAGTTCAATTTTTTTCATATACTTTTAATTAAATGTATACTCACCAACTAAATTCATTACAGTTTTTCGCTGTGCCTAAAAGTTCAATAAATAACAACTTGATTCACAGCAAGACATCTCCTAGGAGCACACTTGGCTGCAGGATTAGCGCTAACCCCATTTTTTACAGTGATTTCTTCATACCATATGTGTACTTTTGCTTTGGATCTCACCTTTTAAAATATGCTGTTTAAAAACATTCTCATCATATTTACTAGATTTCTCATTTGCTCCTTTCTAACAGAGTTTTGCTCTGTCAACTGTTTGTGAGAAGATTTCCCCTGAGAGAAAATTGAGCCTCATATCCAGACTCATAGATCTCATTGTGAATACAACTTGCCGCACCTCACTTGGCAGGTAGGAATATTCGTGAATAACACTGGAATATAATTGGCTTCAGCTCCCAGCCTTGTCCCCTGAAATTGCTTCATTCCTATGTCACCTGACCTAAGAAGCAAGGACATATTTTAAATTAAGGCTGCCTTAAATTGCTGTCTTACAGCTTTTTATAAACCTCCTGTGTTCTGCAGGTGACAAAAACTGTTTTTCAACATATTCTGTATGTTTTTGATGAGACGTGTATGTAAAACTAGCTGTTTAAATTACAAACCACTGATCGGGGTAAGTACATTTGACCCATAAATCACAGCCATTGGGTTTGGTACCCTCCTAGTACCCAACTTGCCTTTGACCACTACATTCATTATTAAAATACAAACATGTCTTTCTGGGTTATTAATTGAAACATAATTTATTGCTTATATTGTTAATATACTAAACATGGGTTACAGTATTATTCTTGGCCAGTGTTTTAAGAACACAGAATATACACTCGTAACTGGTTTGCTCTGATGGAGGGCTGTGGGGGAAGAGTAGAAGTAGCATTGGTATTTTCTCAGCTCCTTAGGTCCGTATTTTTCATAACGGGGCATCACACTTAAACTCTAATGCACTCCCCTCATTTAATCCAACCAGAGAAGGTTCAGAGTAACCACATGAAAGCAAAAACCATTTCAACACTTTGAAGCTGCAGAAACTGGTGTCAGCCCTCCCTAGAGGCAGAACGAAAAGGGACACTTGAGTCTAACTTTGCCTCCACCATCCCCAGCGCACATCTCCCAATCCAGAATGGATGGACAGCGGTGTGTCACCTCAGTGAAACACGAATGGAATTCCTGTGGGCCACGTTTCAGAAAGTGGAGGTGTAAGGGAAAGACTGACAATCGGAGTTATTTTCTCTCAAAGAGAAGTACCTTTATTCTTTCTCAACACTCTCAGCCCCCTTACCCCCCCCCCCCACCCTTTTTGCATAACCAGCTGCGATGCTGCAGAGAAAATGTATCAAACTTTGGGAAACCATTTAAAGCACAGGTGATATTGCACTGGCATCCCAGCTGAACAGAGTCAGGGCTTAAACTAATATTAGACTTTCCAATGTATGCCTCACAATCTAACTTAACTGGACATCTGGTGTGTTTGTCATTTAGCAATCATTTCTCAAATAGTGTTTGCATGCTCAGATAAAAATAGTCTTTTGTATTAGCTTTGCTTTGGAGACTGAGAGGTTTACATAAACTTATGAACACTAACTTACCATTGATTCTTCATTCAGATAAGAGACTGTAATTCTTTTTACCTTAGTTCAAGATAACAAGAGTATGTCTTCCTTTATAGAAAAGGAAGAAACTGGTAGAAAAGGGCATAGTACATTTTGGTATAATATATTCATTTTGTTGAGAAATTCCTCATGAATTTATTTTAAACTAGTTCAAAGTCAGAAGAAGAATGATTCAGATCTACAAAAAATATTTTCAATTGCCTAATACAGATCTTCAAAGTTAAAACAAATTATTTAGATTCAGGTTCAGTATTCCTGGGAAATCAATGAAATGAATGTAATAACAGAATGAATATAAATTTAGCAATAAGAGTTACCTGGCAGAGTTTGAAAAGTCAGAAATTTCAAGACCCAGGGGCACTTTGAGAAATTTCAGGAGCCAGGGGCACATGATAACGTTAAAAAATTAATTTTAAAAAAAGAACATAAAAAATAGAAAGTAGCCAGGCTCACATCTGTAATCCTAGGTATTCAGGAGGCTGAGATCTGAGAAGAGCTGGTCAGAGCCATAAGAGAGTCAGATAACCTTATACTTCTGTAATTACATCTTTCCAGAAGCAGCTAGTACACCAAACTCACTATTAACTGATCAGCCAGCACCATTATGTTTTAAATTGTTAATACTACCAGCAGTAACAATATTGGGAACTCAATCAGAGGTGATAAAATGGATTTTAAAAACTCAATTCATGTTTATTGTATTAGAAACCTGTTTTGTTTGAAAATATAGAGAGCACAAAACATTCAACTAAGGATTATTGACCTCCTGAGATTGATAAAGCATGATTTTTTGGTATATGAGATAGTAGAATATGGGGCATTATGGGAGATGGAGGGATATAGGTTTTTTTCAGAGCTTTATCTTTCACAAGTACTCTGAGCTCAATAAAATACATTAGCTTCATGTACCCTCTGTTCCTTCAGTTCTATTATAAGTGTGAATACAGAACATATTTAAAAAGATAGATTTGTAGTAAATAAGAATATTCATGTGAATATTCCTTAATTCAATGTACTGTGCTAACAAATAAATTGTATACAATTAAAGAACATACTGTAGAAGTGTGTTCTAAATTAATTGGAAATCTAAATGATACTTTAAAATTGATTCATCATTACAAAATGTGTCAGTTAATATGAGCTTCCAGGTGAAAAGGACTAGGAATCTTACTATAAAGTGTGAGAAAGAACAATTTGTAATGAGTAATTTTGCATGTGTTTCTTTAAAATTGGTAATTCTATCACTCAGGGATTCAAATGTCTCTTTAGTGGTTAAGTAAATATTGTACCCTACACACACATGCACACACTCACAAACACACACACACACACACACACACACCGATGAGAGAGAGCTCAAAAGAAGACATCAGATCAGCAGTGATTAAATTATTCATATTACATATTCTGTGTCTAAACTTGTGTGGCTCTAGTGAATACACTTAGCTTCCTGTTATTCTCAGGTCTACAGTTTAGATTTAGTCAAATTGAAGTATTGATTTAAAAAAAACAGAATGACCCTACTTTCATACTTTTCCCAGAAATCCATATCTCTAATGCGTTGCTTGAAGCTGTGATTCCGTTCATCTTTAAAACAGTCCTTCTATCCTCCCTGCTTGAACTTATCCTCTTCAGTTGCAATTCAAAAGCTCCTTGAGAATCCTGCTGCCATATGCTCTTTATAAATCTCCAGCCCAGCAGTGTTTCATTAAACATCATCGCAGTGAAGGCAAAGACACAGTAGATGGGAATCTTGTCCTCTATTTACAGGTATTTGTTCATGCTTCTAGGTAAATCTGCTCAAGCAGATTGATTCAAAGTCTGCAGATATTTCATGTTCAGAGGCATTGAAGAGACTGAACATTACTATCATTTAATAGACTTTTACTTTAATCTTCTGCTAGATGTCTTTTTAATGTCACTTCTTCCCAAAGGATGAGTGACCCTCCTGTGTACCTCTATGTGGATAAGAAACCTGGATGGTGTGGGTGCCTTCTATTGCTATGCTCAAAGAAGTCAATTTTAGGTATTATATTTTCTTGAGCAAAGATATTAAGAGGATAAAAATAACACACACTTATGTACATGTATATATGAAATTTCTGACTGCATTCTCCCTCCTCTTCTTCCTCAATTTATTTGTTTACCTTTCTCCCTTGGCCTTACTTATCTCTTGCAAGTATCTGTTTCCTGGTGTGTATTTGATGGGCTTTGACTTTGCCTTTCTAAGGAATTATAGTAGTTGAGTTCTCCCTTAAATCTACCATATTCAGTTAATATATTTGAATATTTGTGCATATAACCCAACATATTTACAAGCTAAATCTAGCTTCCTTTTTCTCTCTAAGCCTGACTTATTTCACTTAACATAATTGTTTTCCCAGGTCTTTCCATTTCTTTATAAATGGTACAGTGTCATTCTTACCAATGGATAAGTAAAATTCCATTAAATATATATATATATATATATATATATATATATATATATACATAAAACACATTTTCTTGAGCCATTGGTCTATTGAGGGGCATCTAGGCTGATTCCATACTTGGGTGTGGTAAATAGTGCTTCAGTGAACATGGTTGTGCAGATGGTTTTCCTGTATTCTGGTTTGTAATCTTTGGACAGATGCCTAGGAATGGAATTGCTGGATCAAAGTCAGAAATCTATGTCTTTGATCCCCTACCTTGCACAATATTAGGAATGTTGGCATGGCATCTGAAATTTCAGCATCCATTTTGTGACTGTCAAGCTTGTGACTTTGAAGAAAAGCAAGCATATGCGAAGGGAATGTCTACATTATGCCTTTGTAAAATCATGTGTACTCTAGGATGAGTCTAATCATTGATACATTGTTTATTGATATATTGTTGCTTATAATTTGTATATATGTGTGAGTGTTTGTAGTATGTATTTAAATAAAAATATCAGATAAATTGTTAAATGAATATCATCAGAAATTTCAGTCATTGAAGCCAAATGAAAACTTGATTTACCTTCAATTGTATTTTCTGTCATCAAGCCTAGTGCTCTAACAACAGAGCCATCCAGGTTGTAAACAGCCAGCAACTGCTCTGATCAGTCACCACAATATAATGTTCTGAAATGTCAGGACTACCAGCTTTGAATTCTGCTTTAGTATCATACCTTTAAAAATATTAATGCACACAATACCTACTACATTGGGGGATTATTATTAAGAACTAAAGAAAAGAATTCAGATAATGCAGATAAGCCATAGCATCTGCTATATAGAAAATAGCCCAAAAGTAATGGCTTTTACACTCTTCCCATTTTCCCTCAAGATCATTGAAAGTAGCCATCAGGGTGAGGCAGTAGCAGATATTTATTACCACTCAGGAACCTCAGAATCATTTTCCTTGTCACTTATTACTGAATAATCATCTGAGGTGCTCTCTTGTGAAGATATTATTACCTGAAATTTTATAGAGAAACCATTTGCTCATGAAAAGAAAAGCCTTTGTAATGCAGAACTGGAGACTAAAAGAATAATAAATTATGTGTTAATATCAAGATAGAAGTCCAAAAGAGGGGGCAAAGGGACTTATTACAGGTAGCTCAATAAATATGTGTCACCAACCACTAAGTCTCTGTTTACTATACTACAACTCTGTATATTAAAAGCAAGGCCAAACTGATCAAGTGAGACAGCTGTGGCAGCAAGAGCTGCTGGCTGATAATCACAAACTTACTAAGATAAAATCCCTTTCTGAGACATACTTTAAGCCATCTAAAAGATAATAAATTGATTAACCAAACTTTAATTTTTTAACTCTTTGACCAAGAAAGAGAAAATCTGGCTCAAATACTCTTTGAAAATACTAAAACAATAAAACATCCCAACTGGTTTGGGGAACCACAGCAAAAGGAAAATGTTAAGCCCAGGAAAATGTGTGAACATTTGTGAATGTTAACAGAATCACTGTAAATAAGATTGTCTTATAAATCATATACAGATAGTCTTAGTAGAGACGTTGGTCTAATATGATATAATAAAGAATTAAAAAATTAATCAAAGGGCAACTTTGAAAATGTTTGAAGCAATTATTTTAGAACTCTAGAACTAGCCAAAAAGTAGTCATTTCTGAATGTTTATTAACATAATGGTAAAAACAGAGCAGGTCTGCAGTATGTTTTTGTGAACAGCTTATTTTTCCCTTTCTCCAAACTAGAGCATGAGCTCTGTCATCAACCCAAGGGTGGGATAATAGATCAAGCAGGAAGGGGTTCCAAGATAGCAGTAAAGGGCTCAATTTGCCGCATGTCCTGGATTCAAGGGAGGCTGTGCGCATGAGCCAAAGTAACAAGAGATCACAAACACTAACCACATCTCTAAGATTCAGAGAGAAAATGGAGCCAGAGAAGCTCTCACAGAAAACAAAATGTGGCAGATTCAAATATAAAACAAAATAAATTAAACCGAATGTTTAACTATATTCTCAGCCCTGCAGATATGCATTGGCATATTACGCTTGATCACTATGAAGTATTTGTGGGGGAGGGGGGAGGAAAGTACAACTAACATTTGAAAAATCTCTAAACTGTGCCGACACAGCAACAACAACAAAAACAACAACAACAACAAACCTTAGAGTAAGCCCAAGCAAAAATGAAGTCAGTATTCCTTCAGTACCAGGAGAAAGCGTTCTCAAATACAGCCTAGGCAGCATCTAAATTGAGTTACATCTTTTATGCAACCAACATAGGTTGAGTGGGAGTGACAGTCAAATCCATAGTTACTAAGGTAATTTCAAAAGCATACACTATGCAAAAACATCATAACCAAGCCCATAGAACACTAAATGTTGGAAGAAACGGAAGGAATTCAAAGCCAAACTAATATCCAATATTCAGTAGACATACAAACAAGTAAGAAAGTATGACCCAAACTCAAGAATAAAGTCAGTCGGTGAAACTTTCTCTGAGTGTGTCAGATCTAGATGAAGCTAATCTTAAAGCACCTTATATAAATATGTTGAAATAAAACAGAAGTTATACTGAAAGATAGCATGGAAGGAATAATGTAGTAAATACACTAACATGTTAAACTTAATTTGCAAAAAGGACTAAATAAAAATCTGAAGTAAGAAAATATATTAATTAAATGTAAATTTTACTTGTGTAGTGCAGCAGCAGATTTGGGAAGACAGAGTTAGTGAACTTGAAAGTAGACCACAGAAATGATCAAATCTGAAGAACAGAAAAACATTTTAAGACATGAGAACAAACCCACAAGAACTTGAGGAAAAATATCAATTGTGAAAATTAATTAATGCTGGAATTCTAATGAATAAGTCTAGAAGAAAGACAGAGTGAAATGTGTAGGAAATATTTTGAATTAAGAACAGCAATGCACTTGAAATAGAATCTTTTCTTTACAAAGATTTAGAAAATGAAGGGAAAGTACTATACCTAACTTAGAAGAAATTCTAAGATCAATGCTATAGGCTAAGATGAGGTAAATGTCAGACTTTTTCAGTCTAAAAGAACAAACAAAAAGCACTATAAATATCAACATCAAATAAAATTACTTCAGATTTTTATTTAGTCCTAAGAGAGTATAGAAATTAGGAGTAATAAAATTTTGATAAATCTATTATTTTGGTTATTAGTATTTGTATTGTTTGTAATAATAAAAATGTTAAACATTGTTGAAATAAATTGGGAAAGGTAAATAATCTTCATGGAAACAATTACTTTCTTAATAAACATTGTAGAAGATAATTAAATATATAAAGAAATGCATCAATCTTCCTTATAATGACCTGCTGAATATTATATTTATGGTTACTTCTCTCAAGTCAATTCCCAATGAAGTACAAATATTCTGTTAGCAGTTTATACATGCAGGTTCTTACTTCATATGAAAAATCCTCATGAAACAAATGGAATTTGCAGAAAAGCAATGGATGATTCCTTAAAATAGTATATTATCCATTTCTAATATAATATTTACTTATTTCTAAAAATCACAAATCATTTGGAAGAGAATAACAGAAAATATTATTCCTATTTCAAATTATGTAGTGTACCAGTGATTAATAATATAAGTGAAAAGAAACAGAAGATTTTTTAATGAGCAAAACTGACAAAACAATAATAAAAAGTGTACACCAATTATTCACCTCAACAACTTAATGGACTATACAAATACGGACAGTTCACATATGAAAAAACTCAAATGGTCATGGCTAGTCTTATCTAGGCTCAAAAAATTAATAAAAACAAGTCAGTACTACACATACCAGATAGACCAAAATATATAGACCTTAAAATGCTAAGTATGGAAAGAGCATGGAATTACAAGAATGCTGGAATCATGTTAATGTGAGACTAAACTGACAATTACTTTCAATAGCAAGTTTAATTATTCTTTTCTTTTTATTATAGCTTGTACCCAAACAGAATTGTATGATTATTTCTCTGTATGTTACTCAAGTTCAACAATGAGTAACATTTTTTCCAAATTATATATCACTCCCCACACCTCTTCCTAGATTTTATTTGATGGCTTGTTTTAATAAATACACAATAAGGGGCTGGGAAGGTGGCTCAGTGGTAGAGTGCTTGCCTTGCATGCTCGAGGCCCTGGGTTCGATTCCTCAGCACCACATAAGCAAAAAGAAAAAAGCCGGAAGTAGCGCTGTTGCTCAAGTGGCAGAGCGCTAACCTTGAGCTGAAGAGCTGAGGGACAGCGCCCAAGCCCAGAGTTCAGGCCCCACGATCGGACCCCCCAAAAACACAATCAATTTGACATTTTTATCTGTAAATACATTTCTATGAATTTTTGCTGACAGGGACATTTTGTACAGTTATAATGGCATAGCAGTATAACCCCTGCTTTCATTGTATTTGATGTTGGTATAATTTGTGGAGGGGAAGGGAAAAAACAAAACATTTAAATAGGGATACAGGTGGACCCATTGCAACAATGAGATATTATGTCGAAAAACGAACTTTACAACTTTGGCAAGCAGGAAGGGTGGGGGATGAGAAGGGATGGGAAGGGGAAACAAAGGAGGAGGAAACAATGCTTGATAAGAAATGTACTCATTACCTTGTCCATGTAATTGTAACGCCTCTCTACGGTATTTTCACAATAAATAATTTCAAAAAAAAGATGAAAAGTTATTTTTAATACCATATTAAAAGTTGTAGTATAATTTTGGGCCTAGTTTACTTCACTTAATATAATTTTAATATGACTGTGATAGATTTGGCTCCTCAGTTATAGATTTTGTCTTCTAAATCTCTTTAAATTGAGATTTTTCTCTTTTCCTTTATTTTATCCACCACCAGAATTTGATATTTGGGGACAAATTGTATTATTTCTCCTGTAAAAGTTTCCACATGCTAGATTTGCCTGCATATTTGTGGGTACATATCAGCATATCCTCTTCATGCTACAATTCAACATTCTAGGCATGAATGCTACATTATACTATATGCTGCATTTTACCTCACAGCATGAATATCTTAATATGTGTTTAGTTCAGCAACACTAAGTTTGATCACCGATTTTCATAGTGTGTAGAAAGCTCTTATTATTTAGTGTAGCTATAGTTATATAAACTATGTAATGCAACAGATTCATTGCTTGATGTTGACCCTTAAAAAAGTAAGCATTACAAAGAAATATATGAGGAAGCCTTCTAAGGCACTGTGCTAGGTGTCTTCTGGCCCTTCAGTTCTACTCTCCATCTCTAGCCAACATGTTCCTGGCTATAGATAATACTACAGCCCCCTTCTTCATCTCTGCTTTCTGGCTGTGTCCTAATGGAAAGTTTAGCCCAGAGATAGGAGAAAGGTAAGAGACAAGATCTACTCCCCTTGATCCTTCATTTAAATCTATTCTATGATCACAGATAAGGATCCTTTTGAGTTTTAATTACTTCAGTTACCAGCCCCTTCTCTTCACTCTTGAGGACATAGATTGATACTTAACCCTGAAAGTAAGAAACAACCCTTGAAAGTTTCTTGCACTCTGCCATTTTTTTGTTTGTAATAATCCCTTTCTCAAATTTTATGTTTGGAAAAATTGTTATAGAATATTTTGGATAATATTTTAACAATCATTTAATATTTAATATAGATATTTAACATAATAGTTAACATATTAACACAAATATTTAACAGAGATTTTAATATTTTAACCTAAATATTTTGTTTGGATAACATTATTATAAAATGCTAGGTACCCTTCTAAGCAATATCAATATAGAAAGAAAGCAAACAAATTTGCTGTTCTCACTATGTTAAGGTAACATACTCAGAGAATTGTACACACCCTCTAAGTACAAGTTCAATAGAAAAGTAATCTGGTTATAAAAGAAAATTCTGTTTAACAATTAAATGCAAGAAGGGGAAACAACGAGGAGGCAACAATGCTTGATAAGAAATGTACTCGTTATCTTGCCCATGTAATTGTAACTCCTCTGTATGGTATTCTCACAATAAAAAAAATTAAATGCAAGAATCAAATATTCATATATCAACCACAAGCCATGAAATAGTGTCAGACAATAAAACCAGCACTGATTACTTGATGTTAAAACACAAAACTCAATTTTTAAAAATAATAGAAAATTATACAATAACCTAAATAAGCAAGAGAATAGCAGCACATAGATCAAAGTTTTGTATTACTCTGGAAGGGAGGCAAGTAAATGAAAACAGAGAAAACACACAAAAATTTTCAATTTCACTTAAAAATGATTTATTTTCTTTACAGAATATATAAAATATAGGAAGAAAAAAATAATTCCAAAGTTATTGTTGGTGCATTAGTATTTCTTAAATCAGATTCTGTATTTTTCCATGTGTTTCAAAATTTTCATGACTAAACACTATAAGATAAAGAAACATTTGTAAATTCCTCATGATAAAGGTGCTTCTCAAAGTTAATTATTTTCTTTTTTCATTTTCATTGCCCTTCCTTCCTTCCTTCCTTCTTTCTTTCTTTTTTCTTTCTTTCTTTCTTTCTTTCTTTCTCCTTCCTTCCTTCCTTCTTTCCCGCCTTCCTTTCTTCCTTCCTTTCTTTCTCTCTCCTTCCTTCCTTCCTTCCTTTCTTCCTTCCTTTCTTTCTTTCTATCTATCTTTCTTTCTTTCTTTCTTTCTTTCTTTCTTTCTTTCTTTCTTTCTTTCTTTCTTTCTTTCTTTCTTATTTTTATTATGATAATACTGTACAGAGGGGTTACAACTACATGGGCAAGGTAATGAGTACATTTCTTATCAAGCATTTTTGCCTCCTCCTTTGTTTCCCCTTACCATCCCTTCCTATCCCTCCCTCTCCCTCCCCCCACCCCCCTGGGCCAAAGTTGTAAAGTTCATTTTCAATATAACATCTTGTACATCTCATTGTTGCAATGGGTCCATCTGTAACCCAATTTAAACAATTTGTTTTTTCCCTTCCCATCAAAAATTATACCAACATCAAATACAATGAAAACAGGGGTTATAACATGGGAGAGGGACATAAAAAGCAACAAAGAAATATCTTATAAATATGTTAGACACAATAACCAGAAAGAAAACCATTTGAGTCCTTATCTTGGGGTTCATTTCGCCTAACACCAACTTATCTGACCATTTCTGCTTGTCTCAGACATATACTAGTTATTGCAAATTAGGGAAACCATGGGACCTATGTTTCTTTGGGCTTGGGTTACTTCACCTAATATAATTTTTTCCAAGTCTTTCCATTTCCTAACAAATGGGGCAATGTCATTATTTCTGATGGAGGCATAGAATTCCATTGTGTATATAAACCACATTTTCTTGATCATTCATCTACTGAGGGGCATCTGGGTTGGTTCCATATCTTAGCTATGTGTAAATAATGCTGCAATAAACACAAACAAGACCATACTAATTATTTATTTTCTAAATATCTGATCTACCTCATCTAGTCTGTCTCCACAGATTGTACTTCTGATTTTTCTATTTAATCACATCCTTACCTTTTCTCTTATTTCTGTCATTCAGGGTCCTGCCTAACTGAACAAGATCTACTATCCTTTCCCTCTCCTCTAGTTATTCATTTAAATTATATCCTTTCCATTTTGCCCAGCTAGATGTCAGCCCCTGAATATGGTACAAGCAACTAACTATAGGCCATGATCTTGCTATCATTACTGAATCATTTTATTCAGAAATATTTTAAATTTCAGGGGTGCTTTCAAAGGTAAAATTTGTTTCCAGTTGGAAAGTAAAATAACTATACAATTCCAAAGCTGGTGTTTGGACTATAAAATATAACCATAAAGTCTAAAGGCCATGAAATGTACTGGCCATTCACTGGCCAAAAGATACTGCATTACAAAAGAAGGATGATGATGGCAGTGCAAACTAGCAAAACAATGATAAAAATTGAAAATTCACTCTAATAACCACTTTTAATGGTCTGCTCTTTCCTTCAACCATTACATTTAAATTATTTATTAACAATTCTCCTGCATATGTAATCAGACTTATGGAAACTGGAAAAATTATGTGAACACTCTGAAATTCTGAAATTGTTAGTAGACAGGATACCAATTTATTATGTAAATTATATAGAAATATTCACTGCCAGAAGTTATTCTAATGACTTATTTTTTAATTGATAAACAATCCAGACTTTGATCTGTTTTATAAAGCCTCAAGAATTACTTACAGAAATGTTGAAAATGCTGAGCTCTAAATAAGCTGAACAAAACAATTGAGCAAATGTCTTAACCAGATGCCTACCTTGATTATTTTTATGAACAGCTATTCTGCTGCCCAGTTTTTATGTGCAGCTTTATTTTACATATGTGCACAAAAGTGAATGAGAAATGAGAGAAAGTTCAACATTAACCATATTTAGCATTACCGTAGGGCATTGCACATGCACCAGTTCAGTCTCAAGCTGTTCCAGAAAAAACCTGGTGGAACCCATTGTGGCTGTTAAGCATGTCATTTTGTATTGAAAGCTAATATGAAAGATGATAAAGTCCATAAGAACTTTATCCTTATTTCCTCAAAAAAAAAGCCTATAACAATTTAAATCAAAACAAAATAATTACCACAGTTGCCAACAATAGAAACATGAATCGGATCAAAGGAAAGAGAAATATACCTCACATAAAAACAAATATGCAGAATATCTGCATTGTAAATCTAAGCTGAATTGAAACCGTTTATGCAAAATGTTCTCTGATACACTAATGCAATCGGACAATAGTATTTGGCATATTATGTCTTCATAAACTAAAAAGTTATGTGTCGTGCCAATCATGAAATTGTGGAATTAGCAGCCTACATTGTTTATGAATATGGTCTAGGATAGTTTACTGACCTTTGCTGTGTCACAATCTATTTGTTCAGCAGTAGATCATCTCTGCTAAAATAAGTTTCCAACAGTGGAATTCTTTGTCATCAAGTAGGTGTCAAAACATGCTGATGTGAAAGTGACAGATGACTTTGCCAAATCCACTATAGGTTTTCCTGTGTCCTTGAAATTATTAAAATATCTAATGATGCCTTGCAAGTTAGTTAGAGGCTAAAATTGTTGTTTTCTCCTCAGTAGTAACCAATTGTGCTTTTCACAGCTTTGAATTTTAGCCAAGTGAAAACTTGGCTGTGTTATAGAATATGGATGTTGCTGTTTTTCCCTAAAATTTAATATTGAAGGATGGCACATACAAAACAAGAGTAGATGTTGCAAGTTCCATTTACTGAATTGTCACTAACTGAACACATACTTATAATCAGCACCCAGCATAATAAACAGAAGGATGTCAGAACTTCCTCTTGCTCTTTCCTTTCTCAACCTCACACTCCTCTACCTCAAAACAAAGACTGGTTCCTCTACATCACATCTGTGCTATGTATATCTCATATGTATTTAATAGATTCATTTTCCTCTTTCTTGCATTTTTATCATATATTTTCCAATCTTAGATCATGTTATTGTGCAGCTTCCAAAAGGAAATAAGAAAAATATATCTGGCTCAAAAATATTAATCTTGAAAAGGTCAGTTTGCAAATAAATTAATGAAAACTCTATTTATTTTGGAGGGGGTAGGGGGCCCAAAAAAAGGTCATTAGAATAAAGGTTCAATTGAATAAGAACTCTATTGGCCAAAATATTGAGAATTGACCAAAAAATCCAATATGTATACTTAGAAAATGACTGTTTAGTTGTTTAAATAAACAATAGTAGATAATTTTAAAGGCTTGATATACAGATGATTAAACTCTGTAGTGAAACATTTTGCACTTACGACGTACTTTGAAGCATTCAAACTTCTCCTTATTAATTTCCACAAAAATGGAAAAGGTCTTGTACTAGGACAAATTTTACAGATGAGTAAATCAATATTGGTATATCTATAAAGACACTTTATATATAGGTTACTGATCATAAGGCTAGATCAAGAAATAACACAAAGAAATATAGGTTCCATGGTTTCCCTTATTTGCAATAACTAGTATATGTCTGGGACAAGCAGAAAAGATCAAAAGCTATGTTCATATGACCTGATAAGATGATGTTATACAAAATGAACCCCAAGATAGGGACACATGTGTTTTTTTTCTTTCTTGCTATTGTTTCTAATGTATTTATAATGTACCATGTGATTTTTTTTGTTTCTTTGTTAGTTCTTCCCCTTGGTATAACCCTTGTTTTCACTCTATTTGATGATGGTGCCCTGCACCTTGTATATACATTTCTCTAATTTGGGGAGGTGAAAGGAAAAAACAAAATGCTTAAATAGGGATACAGGTTGACCCATAATGAGATGTACAAGACACTATGTTGAAAAAAGAACTTTCCAATTTAGGCTGGTTAGAGGGGGTAGAGGGCGGGAGGAAAGGGATGGTAGGAAAAAAACAAAGGAGGAGGCAACAATGCTTGATAGGAAATGTACTCATTACTTTTCTCATGTAACTGTAACCCCTCTGTACAGTATCTTTACAATAAAAACATATTATAAAAAAAAAAACGAAATTACCGGAGAATGGTAAAATGACCCTCTGAAGCTGATTTATGTGCAAAAAAAAAAAAAATAACCAAGTACTAAAATCTGAAGTATCATGTTAGAAGAACTCAAAATAATATTCTAAAAGGATTTAAAGAAATTCTTAGTGAAAAATTTCTATCAAAAGATGTAACAATGTCAGCACTGATGGCTCATGTCTGAAACCTTAGCTACTCAGGAGACTGAGATTTGAGGATAAGGGTTCAAAGTCAATCCAGACAGGCAAGACTCTTATTTCCAATTAACCACCAGAAAACCAGAGGTGGCTCTGTGGCTAAAAGTGGTAAAGAGCAAGCCTTGAGCAGCAAGAGTTCAGAGACAATACCCAGGCCTAGAATTCAAGCTTATGGTTGACAAACAAAACAAAATAGAAAAAAAAATTATGCAATACAGTTATGAAAAATTACATACCACTGAATAAGACAGAAATCTAGCATGAAAAGAAAGAAAGAAATGGAAAGAAGAGTTTCCCTTATGGTAGAATATCAATAATGTTCAAATCACCATTTAGCAACTCCCTTAGTCCTAATGGCTATAGTTGAGAAGCCATAGTGGATACTGAAAACAGTCTAAAAGACAAATAGAAAGTGAGATACAAACACAGTGTCAGAATTTCTCCCTGTATTTATTACATAGTAAAAAACTGAATTGTAACATAAGAGTGGAGAAAACTAACAGATATCATTTTCATTCTGTGATGAAATTTAGCATCCCCAGTAATAAAACTAAGCAAACTCATGTACCTTTGGACAGCATTCACTAAGAAGAACATAACATCTTTTCCAGGATATTCTTTCAAGTTATAACCTAATTCCAAATCAAGAGGGAAAGTATATAAGCTGTAGGTTGAAGGCAGTTCTGTGAAACATCTGGCCTATGCTCTTTGTGAGAGTCAGGGTTAAGCATGAAAGACAAAGGAGATCTAAAGCACTTTTTGAAAGGTTAGGAAAGAAGCTTGACAACTAAAGTGAGATCTCTACCAATATCATATTACTATAGAAGACATTACTAGAAGAATTAGAGAAACTTGAACAGGAATTGCAGATTTGGTAGTGGTAACGTTTCAATGCTCATTTCCTGTGTTGAATGGCAGTTCTGTCTGTGGTTAGGAAGGAAAATGCCCTTGTTTGTAAGAAATACACTGCATTTTATTCCTAAATACTTCAACAATCTTTAAAAGCTTCTAGTATTACACTTGTGTCCTTGAGATTATTTCAAAATAAAATAGAAACACTGTTTAAGGGGCATAAATTTTCAGCTCTACAGGATGAAAAAGTTGAAAATAGCTTGTACACAACAATTTCAATACAATTAACATCACAGAAAAAGATGCTTTACAATAGTCATTGAGTGAATTTAATGTTATATGTTCTTGACCAAATAAAAATAGAACAACAAAATGAACTTAAAAAAATAAAGAAATATTCTTTAGGAGAGGGAGTTCTCACTTTTGAGCATTAATTAAATAATTACTTTTTTTTTGGTCAGTCGTGGAGCTTGAACTCTGGGCCTGGGCGCTGTCCCTCAGCTCTTCAGCTCAAGGCTGGTGCTCCACAGCACCACTTCCTGTTTTTTGAGTGGTTTGGGAGGAACTTCACAACTTTGGAGGGACGGGGGGGGGGGGGGGGGGGGGGGGGGGGGGGGGCGGGGGGGAGGGGATGGAGGGGAAGGGGCGGGGGGAGGGGGAGGGGAGGGGGAGGGGAAGGGGCCCTGGGAGGAGCAGGAAGATGGGAAGGGATGGGAAGAGGAAACAAAGGAGGAGGCAACAATGCTTGACAAGAAATGTACTCATTACCTTGCTCATGTAATTGTAACCCCTCTGTACGGTATTTTCACAAGTTAAAAAACAACAACAACAAAAACCATCAAGGAATAAAGAAAAAAAAAGAGTCTCATGGACTTTTCACCCTGGCCTGCCTTTGAGCCAAGATCCTCAGATCTCAGCCTCCTGAGTAGCTAAAGATCACAGGTGTGAGCCACCAGCACCCACACTATTTTTTTAATGAAAGTAAAAAATTCTCTGTAGACCCTTACCCAATATGTATAGATTCTAATTTAAGATTTTTTTACATGTAACCAGGAACGCAAAAACTTTGATCAATAGATAGGAATCAATAGATACAATAGTGTTTGATCTGGTTAAAAGTTTCCACCAGCTGCCAGCACCTTATACTTATAATTCTATCTACTTAGAAAGCCGGGAACTGTTTATCTCAGTTCAAACCTAGCCCAGGTAGGAAAGTCCCAAAGACACTTATCTCCAGTTTACCACCTGTATGTTGGAAATAAGGTTGTGGCTGAAGTACAGCACTAGCCTTGAGCAAAAGAGCTCAGTGACAGCATGTAAACCCTGAGTTCAAGCCCCAGGACCAGAACAAAAAAAGAAAAGAAATTATAAAGCACAGACCATATATTTTCAACTACCACAAACAAGACAGTTCATATAGCAACCACCAGAAATTCTGAGGCAATAAAGCTATAAAAATATTTATTCTGTCTGTAGAATCAAATAATTATTACCTAGGAAATACCATTTTAATCAATGAGGCTCTGAGTTCAAGCCCAATGGTCTCTCTCTGTCTCTGTCTCTGTCTCTCTCTCTCTCTCTCTCTCTCTCTCTCTCTCTCTCTCTCTCACACACACACACACACACACACACACACACACACACACACACACACACACACACACACACACACACTATCCCACTTACTCATTTTAGGACCTGGACAAATCAGGTCAATGCTCCCATCTTTGAAGTTTTCAACTCTAAAATGGGTATAGAAATGCTCCCTCATAATATAAGTGAGTTGCTCACATTTGATAATGTAGATCAAAATACTGCAGAATTGTAAAGTAATATTATAGTGGAAGGAGGGAATGAGTGAATTTCTCTGCCATAAGAAGAATTAAATGACGTACTATGACGATAGCATATCACTAACAGGATTTGTTTAACAGGATTTAAGGGCAGCTCCACACTCCAGTGATCCATTCCACCGCCACAAATGATATACTTGCACAACTATAAGCTTTGGAATCTATACATTTAAAAGTTAGAAAGCAAACTACGGAGACCAATGCTCACAGTTGATGTGAATCTGCAGCCTAAATTAAATCCCATTAGGAAACTTAAAATTGATGATCGTTTTCATCTCAGTGGGCCCACTATTAAGATTTTTAGTGAAATTTAACAGTGGGTGGGAAAACAAAAGCATAAAATAGTACATTGAATGATACAAAAGGTCTCATTTGAATGATATCTTGCCAAAACAGCTTCCACTATGCTGCCCATGGAATCAAATTGAATAGAAATTGCTAATAAGCCATCCAAAGGTCGTTGTACTCCTGTTACATAGCGTTAGAGTGAAGGAAACTTGAAGCCAAATTCTAGCTCCAACTGGGAAAATTTATAGACACATTTTGGTCTCTAATATTGAGGTTTTAACTGGAAAAAAGGATGATAAAATTATCATGAAATTTATGATTTAATTTTAATATTATATAAAGCTTATAAGATTTAAAATAACACATATAATAAAGTCTTGATAATTATAACTATTATTTCTTATAACTGATAATAGTAGAATAGTTCTCTATCTCTTCTATAACAAGTATTAGTAGTTAAGATGGCAGCTAAGATTAGAGTCAGAGAAATTTAATATGTTACTAATTTGTCTCAATATTTATAAGATCAGTGAATAGAGCAACTATATACTTAGCTTTATGATATATTTTGTTACCAAATTAATGTAGAGATGATTTAATATATACAAGGAAGGTTCCCAAGTTATAAAAAACACTATATATTTTATATAAAAGATGAGCATCTAAGCACAAATCCTCCCTGGGTTTTAAGAGATGGCTATATATTCTTTAGGCAGAATGTGCTGTACCATTAAGTATAGGCTCAAAAACAGAAGAAGAAATAGATTCTGTTTGTGAGACAGTAGCCAAAAATGAATCCTTAAATCTAGGGGGAAAATGGATGAAATAGTTGCTAGGTCTCATATAAAAAAGCTGAAATTCAAATACTGTAGTGTAGATGAATTCAACCCTACCTACTATTCTAATGATTTTAAAATGACTACTTCTTGGCTTATAAGTCCATTCATCTTAAAGGTAAACATATTAAAAATTTTTAGAAATATTTATTTTCATAATTCTTTGAAAAAAGTATGCTCTCAATTTTATCCCATCAAAATTTTTAAACTGACATAAATATTTTATTCAAATAAAAATTTCACACTTAGTATAACATAAATTGATTGGCTTTAAAATATTCAGTTTCTGACATTAATTGGATAACAGAAAAAGTATTTGATTACTCTTATTGAAAGTAATAATCTCTGATAGGTTATGTAGCTAACTCCTTTAATACTTTTAAGGAATTTTTAGAATGTAAATTTGCTAATATTATTCAAACTGGTTTGACTTAGGCTTCAACAAGGGTTTTGAATCTCCAGTGGAATACTGCCTCTTTAAAATGTAGTCCTAAACAGGTGGTTAGAACATTTTCTGACTATTCATATGAAAATACAAAGCACATTTGCTGTTCATTTTTCTGACATTTAAAAAGACCATACAGTTTCAATCTTCCTCTCTTTATATGTATGACAAAAAGACAGGTAGAGAAATGTCTTCAGGGAAAAGGTTTAATGATTAGGAAATGTTCCATGCTATCATTTTTAGATAAAGCCAAAAGAAAACAAAAGAATCCATGTGATTAGCTCTCTTTTGTTCCTATACAGTAGTCTGCTGATTTCCTAAATACTGCAATGGACCTTAGAAAGGAGGGGAAATCTATAACTGATTCCTAACATATATAGGCTCAAGATATTGATTATCAAGGATGGCATTTGCATTAAGACAAACAATAATGGTACAGAAGATTGTTTGCAAATAGAAAACAATGAACCACTTGGTTTGAGTGCTCTTGGTAGTTTCCATCACATATCTTCAATATCTGCAAAATACTATATTTTGGCATTTTAAAGTAATTATCACTGTGAAACTTTCACAAGTATACCTTATTTCCACAGGTAATTAAGGTGACCTAGATATGTCTGCATAAAGATTATTCTATGAATAATGTAGACCCAGGGGAGACTAACAGGTCACTAACAGCAATCAATCTAACTGATGGAAAAAAGTATCTTATACATGATATCTATCTTATACTATTACATGGCTATTTTTTTGGCAGTGCGGGGGGGGGGGAAGAGAGGGGAGGGTCAGTCCTGGGGCTTGAACTTTGAGCCTAGGTGCTGTCCCTCAGCTCTTCAGCTCTAGGCAAGCATTCTACCACTTGAGCCACAGCAGCGCTTCCAGCTTTCTGATGGTAATTGGAGATAAGAGTCTCACTGACTTTCCTGCTCAGGTTGGCTTTGAACCATGATCCTCAGATCTTGGCCTTCTGAGTAGCTAGGATAACAGGCGTGAGCCACTGGCGCCAGGCTTACATGGCTATTTTTAAGGTGCATTATTTCATCAATAATATGTTCAAAAGCACCAAAGGGCCCTGCATATGTGTGTGTGTGTGTGTGTGTGTGTGTGTGTGTGTGTGTGTGTAGAAGAATGTGGATGGGTGTGAACATAACACAATAAAAATCAACAAACACTGAAAATACTGAGGAGGAAAAAAGTGACGAGTGAGAATGTGGTAAATGTGATCATTGGACATTGTGTGTATCTATGTAAATACCATACTGAAACTCCTTCAAATAACAAATGCAAAAGTAATATCCTCTATTCTGTATCTCACTCCAAACTTCTCTTAAAAGGAGGCAGTGAGCACAATTAATGTCTTACTTTGAGTTGTAAAAAGAACTGAGATTCATTTTTTTTCTAGATGAACAATTGTTGATTTTCAAAAGCATGATTAAAAAGATTTCTATATTTGCATATAGTTGGAAAATTCTTAGCTGGTACTTTTTTTTCTGTGGGTGATTGTTTATTATGAATGCCTTATAAATGCTGTAATACCAAGTGTTGTTAGTCCTAAATTGTTTCCTCTTTCTTAAGGACAGATCTGAACAAGAGACCCTCCTTCTCCATCAACACAAAGTCAGTATTCTGGCAGCTGAGAGCTCTAACTGAAAGAATTGGAGAATCTGGTTTCTATTGCGAACCCACAATGTTCAACTTCGATCTTTTTCCCACCCACAACCTTGAAATTTGCTGTAGAAAATCAATGTATCAGATACACCACGCCAGAAACTCGATCTTTCTGGATATAAAGAGGTCACAGGCACATTTATTTTAAGCATCTCCCAGGTTAATTAAAGGACATATATTCAGGGGAAAAATTAAACAAGGAAGATAAAGTACAAAATAGTTCAAATAACCTGAATGTATTTAAATTTCATTTTTTTTCAATCACACATGTTACCATAACTAAGAAGATACAGATAATAGAGTTCCCATTTTACTTACAAATGAGTTTCCCATTTCCACTTCTAGGAAATCCTAACAAATCAAGATCATTCTCTTATATGTGGTTGTCATTGCTCCTTGACATTAAAATTGTAGTAGCTCAAACTGAAACACATACAAGAATGTATTGTTATTAAATATGCTGAACACTTTCATCTTTTCTAAATCACTGCTTAATTAAAGAATGACTTATTAGTATACCATACAGGGGAGTGGTACTTAGATAAGAGATCTAGTTGCTTAAGGGCAACTGCCACATACATTTTTCCTGGAGTCCTTAATAAGTGACAGACTTATGTCATTACCTTTGAGGTAAAGCAGAAGCCTCTGTCAGATTTGATTCACATGGGCAATCCCCAGTGGCAAAACATCTGATTAACTAGCAAAGCCACTGTCATTAACAGCTGTATCATTGGGAGCTCACTAGTATTCAGCTTATTTAGTAACCAAATGTATTATCATAATCACTCTCATACTGGCTCATATCCAAAAGATATTAGCTACTATCCAAGAGAATTACTGCTGAAATAGGAGTGACTGGAACAGTACATGTATGAAACATGTTGTATATATGACCCAGATGTTCTATTGTCTCAAAGAGCACCTGTTTTGATAATCACACATAAGTGACAGCAACGTAAAGATAATTTTCTGATCAAACCTTCATGTTTATGCTTGCTAGATTGGCCTTTCAAAAAGCTTGAGAATGCTTTGCAAATTTCACCCATAACACATATAGAAGAATCTGTAATAGTTCTATTTTTCTTGATGAAGTGTAGTCATTAATCTGTGATCACAAATATGTGCATATTAGTGAGATATATTCAGATTCTAATAGAGTATACATTTTAATTACTTGGACCTGTTTTAATAGGACCATTGTCCAACTCTCTCACAAAGCTATAGAACATAAAAGTAGAATAAAAAATCTAAACAACCCAGAAATATATAATAAAATCTTGCCAGTATTATGACTGATAAACATGTTAAATTGTTAGAAAAAAGTGCTAAAATTAGCATGGTACCTATGGATAAATAAGGGTAAATGACAAACCCCAGTGTAAAATACAGTACTATACTAAAATTTAATTTATATTTCGCTTAGTGTAAATAAGACAAATAATTTAGCAAACTTTTACCTTCACTTATAAGGAAATTTCTTTCGAACTTTACTCATCCATCAAGTCCATTTTTGTAATCTAATATAATAAGCTTAAATGTCACTTGCATCTTGTTCACTATTCTATTTTACTCTACCCATTATTCTGTCAAAACCCTCCATTATCCTTTGAAACAGCATGTTACTTTAGAACTTAACAAAAAGATTTATGATACTTTAGTTTACTTTGTCATTAAGTAGCTTGGTTTGGGAGAGGCATTCATAAACCAAAATTAAATCAATTATAAAGACAATCTGCTTCAACAACATAAAATAATTTAATGAAGCTGAAAATGTACATCTGATTCCTAAGTCTCATGGCAGAATGGAAGGTAAACTACAAGGGAATATTAAGTAAAAATGATTTGAGATCTTAATTATTTAAACAAAATGAAATAATAATGTTTAGAAGGATAATATCATTCTCAAATGATAACTGGTAGTGCTGTTTAAATCCAAAACATGCTATGTAAATACTGTATAGGAGTAACCTAAATCAATACAACAGCAAAACTATTTGCTCAGTGTGTGACATTTAGATGGGAGAAAGGCAGGTACATATCCCGGTAATAAAAGACTGTTTTGTTTACAGTATACAGTATACAGTATGGTTTCTGACACCTGACTCTTTACTGTTGTATCTATGTCTGTAGCTTCTCCAAACTCAGATGTATAAGACTAACTGTAAAATAAAAATAAATCAATTACTGTATTTGATAGTAGTAAAGGAGGTAATC
This sequence comes from Dipodomys merriami, assembly GCF_024711535.1. Classification (NCBI taxonomy): domain Eukaryota; kingdom Metazoa; phylum Chordata; class Mammalia; order Rodentia; family Heteromyidae; genus Dipodomys; species Dipodomys merriami. Next base: position 3,360,697 of record NW_027206057.1, on the reverse strand, counting down.
AAAAGTAGCAAAACGGAGATGCTATCAGCCATTAGTGACAACCATCACTATCCAATGAATGTTATATTTTTATTGTCTGCATTTTAAGTGTTCCAATTAAATGTACAGGATTGGACTCAAAAGTGTTCAGAGCCTCTCCAAAGGACAGACTAATTACCAACTGTTAATATTAAGAATACACTTGGGGCCGAAAAATAGGACTTCAATTTACAGTAATAATTTGGGGATGGAGTTGTTCCAGCAGAAAATTGTCACAGCTGCTCAAAGTGTGATGACAAGCATGAAAATAAAATAAATACAGCTACAACTTCCCATAGAGCATGGGATACTTTGCCAAGGAAAGTAAAATATTTTTTATAAATTGTAATATGGATTTATTCCTTATGTTGTTGCATGGGGATAAGATTACATTGTCTTTTCAGGTATATTTTTAACAAAATGAACAGTATTTTCCACTGATGATTTTCTCCTGGATATTAATCACAAAATATTTTTATACCACATTACTAATGGATAAACCAAATGTTATCCAAATTATTTTCTTTTTCGGGTAAGTTGAATGATATCAACCAATATTACCACCCACTAACCACCTATCCATGTCCAAGAATTTTGTGGTTCAGTTAGCTGAAAGATTCCCAGTTGTCCAGACATCTGCTTCTGCAAAGACAGACTTATAGACAAAGAAAAGATGGATGATCAACGTATTTGGCACAGAACTAATATATGTCCTGCCTCTCACTCTTCTGTCTAACCGAAACCCCATGGGTTACTTGCATGGATGAAAGACATCCAGAGATGATCTCACTTTTCATTTTATTAGGACACGGGAATTTTTCTCTCTCCACACCCGCATATATTCAGGCTGCTTGTTCCAGTATGGAATTACTTTTCTACCTATAAAGGAAAGAGACCCATCTCATTTCACAACTGGATTTGACATGGTCCCAAAGCACTTAGAGAAGGTGTTTTTCTCATGTTTCATCTTTAGTTATCCTCATTAGAGCCTGTGTGATAAGTAATAATATTTACTTGGTATTCTGAATATGAAGATACCTATATTTGGGAATCTCAATATGATTATGATATAGCTCAGTGGTAGAGCATGTTGCTAGCATGGGTGACATCTTGAGTTGGACCTTAGGAACACACACATACACACACACACACACACACACACTTATATGTAGTTGCTTTAAATGGCAATGATATTAATTTTCACATTAAGCTTCCTTCTCATGATTCAGGTGGTAGAGCACCACATGCAAGCCAAACGGAGTATAGCCCCCTTTGAACCCTCATTACAACCATCCCCAAAAAATCATGTGTAAATAACTGAAAAAGGTGTTTGGATAAGTCTGAGAGTAGGGACTGGAGGAAGGAAGGGAGAGGGCAAAGAGGATGAATAAAGATGAATATGGTCTCTGTAGTTTATTTATATGTAAATGAAGCATTCATCACTTAATGAATTGTTGAGTATGGCTATAGGATAAGAGGGCAGTGAGGTTGATGGAGATACATTATATACAAGTGCAGAAATGTCACACTGAAACTACCTTTGTACACCTGATATATGCTAATAAAACATGGAAAGTGAAATAAAAAGAAAACAATGGCTTTTACTACTCTTCAGTGGTTGTCTACTATTTATAAACTATCCTCTATTAGATCTGCTCATCTTAACTGACAATTTGCTTGAACAGAGAGTTATCTGGGAGATTAGCATCAGTACATCTCTGGGTATGTTTGCAGTGGCATTTCAAATGAAGATAGGTTTTGAGGCCTCTGACTTAATAAATTGGTTTAACACTTGATGAATATATAACATGATGGTATCATCGAGGCTTAGTTAAAAGTGAGAGATGAGCCCTAGTTACAACAAATAGGTCATGAGGACGATGACTTTTGAAATTGTGTCTCACCTGTGTTGGTTTCTTCCTGTATTTCCTTTCCCCACTTCTTGAAGTCCATATAGTGAACTGTCTCAACTCCTTCATACCCTGCCTGCCCAAAGAGACTGTGAGCCAAATCATCTTTCCCTCAGTTATTCTGTCAGGCATTTGAGTTACAGCTAGGCGGACCAATAGTATCATCAAATAAATAAGATAGAATCTGAAATAAATGTATGCTTAAAACCTGTTTTAAAGTACTGTGCAATATAAGAAAAATATGCCAGGGGCTAGAAAGCAGCTCAGTGGTAGACTGCTTGACATGCATGCATAAGGCCCTGGGTTCGATTCCTCAGCACCACATAATCAGAAAAAAGCTGGAAGTGGTGCTGTGGCTCAAGTGGTAGAGCCCTAGCCTTGAGCTGAAGAGCTGAGGAACAGTGCCCAGGCCTAGAGTTCAGACTCAAAGACCCACAAAAAAAAAAAGAAAGAAAGAAAGAAAAATAAGCCAAAACGTTTTATAATTTAGTCACAGTAATTTGTACTGACAATCAGCTTTATATGCATTTTTCCACTACTAGGGGAAACTATTAAGATACCATTACAGTAAGTAGAAAATATTGTCTTAAAGTTATCAACATTGATAAAATGAAAGTTGCATAATTGATTTATCTCTAACTCTCCAGGTTCTTTCCTGTGTTCTCCTGTGTCCCAATTTATGACCTATGTTCTTTTGTTTTCTTTATTCTCTGTTTGTACCTTAACTTTACTGTAACAAAGCTGTATTTGCCCTGCTATCCATCTACATTTCCCTTTCACCTGAGGAAACCTCACAGGATTTTCATTCACAGTAGAGAGAGCAGAAAGCTGAACCACACTGCAAATTAAGACATATTTAATCTTTTTAATTCGTGATGTTTCTGCAGATACTTTGTAAAATTGTGTAATTCTATATTCATTTGATTTCATTTAAATATGTGTCTCTTCCTAAGCATTTTTTCATATTTAGTATTTGCTTACATCGTATGGAGTAGGATATATTTCTCGATGAGTTTTCTACTCTTCTTATTTGAGCGGAGTATCAATGTCTCTCTTGGTGCTTTGTTGTTGTTGGACTGTGAAAAATCCAATGTTCATCAAGAAAAAAATGCTATAAGTTGAAGTGACTATTAAAGATTTCATTTGATTTAAAAGAGCACATGGAAGAATAAGTCATTAATTGTTTAAGTTTCCGTCAGTACCATCCTGTGAATAATCTAAGACATTAATAATCCCTCTATAGTGACTGGATACATGATCAACTTTGTATAAAGTACAGGAAATCCCTCTGTCCATTGTCTATCAGTTGACAAACAGGAAATATCTCACTTAGCAAGTATTCCTATTGATGTAATTAAATAATTTAATTCTAAGAGGTGAGAAATATATTTAAAGTACATAATACTTTCTTATATGTATTGTGTGATATAGGCTAGCATTTCAAAAGCAAGAGAATCTGTTTGATTTGATAGCACTGCTATTTGGCAATTTGATTCTCATTTTCTCTTTACTGAAATTAATCTTTGTTCAGTACTCCTGCCAATGAAACTATCTTTGTAAGTCAAACTTCGTATCTTCCTTACTTTCAAAATGGTGGTCAAGGACAATGAATATGCATGCCTCCCCCAAGGTAACAATATGCTATTTAAATTCCCTGCCACTGAAGCCCATGGAAAGGTATCCAGTGACATCAGAAAACTGTATTGAGTCTTAAGCTGTGTCATGTGAAAGTCACATGAGAGTTTACACTTCTGCCAGCTGATTTACAAGATTTGAAAAATATGCTTACACTATTTCTTTTTGGGGGGAGAGGGGTCTGATCGTGGGGCCTGAACTCTGGGCTTGGGCGCTGTCCCTCAGCTCTTCAGCTCAAGGCTAGCGCTCTTCCCAGCCCCTTACACTACCCAGCCCCTTACACTATTTCTATTGAATTTTTTTTCAGTAGACTATAGCTAATGTTGATGGGAAGAAAAATATGTGGGAGAAAAATAAATAATAACCAAGTAATTTGGGGCTGGGAAGGTGGCTCAGTGGTAGAGCGCTTGCCTTGCATGCTTGAAGCCCTGGGTTCGATTCCTCAGCATCACATAAGCAAAAAGTAAAAAGCCGGAAGTAGCACTGTGGCTCAAGTGGTAGAGCGCTAGCCTTGAGCTGAAGAGCTGAGGGACAGCGCCCAAGCCCAGAGTTCAGGTCCCACGACCGGATCTCCCCCTCCCAGCCCCCCCCCCCCCCCGCAAAAAAAATAAGCAAGTAATTCTAAGGGTATAGGCATCATCTGGATAGTTTATAACAATAGCACTCATAGATATTACATGTTTTATCTACCTTAATCCTTTAAAAATCCTCTTGTGAATGTGTTGATATAACAATTATTTTCACATTGGATATGAAGAGAGGGAGGGTATTGATTTATGTGTTTATTTTGGAAGAACTTTAAAGAGTATTTGAGTTTTTAAAAATCCTTTATTCAAGTAAAATGATAAAATACTCACTGTATAGTGCAGATGCTAATATTGTAAATAATAGCATATACATACATGAAAGCTAACAAAGATAGTAAAATAGGCTGGCTTCTCATTATTCTGGAATATAGAGCTTGCTGGTGTCCTGTGACTATTTCAAGAATTTAATTGTTCTTTTATTCCAAAAGCTTTGTTCAAACAAGCTGACATTGAGTTGATCTTCCCTAAAGCTATTGAGATACTTGACTCTGAAAAAAAATGCTGATATTTTTCCTATTTAATAAAAGTAAGTTAGGTAAAAAGGCTTAAGTAGTTGGACATCTAATAGTCTGTCAGAAAAGTGACATTGTCATCATGGCTACACACACACACACACACACACACACACACACATACACACACATATAGTGGTTAGTATGTATAGTGGTTAGTATATATAGTGGTTAGAAGTAAATGACTATTACCATTGCATTGTTCAATACAAAATCATCCATTCAATCTGGTTATCCTTATGAATGGTGGAATGAAAGTTTTTGGTTTTGTATGTGACTGCTAAATAGGACAGGAAAATTTTCATAGTACTGTGAACAAATAATTAACAAATTTTCATCATCTAATTTATGCATAGGAAAAATTCCATTTACACATATGATGCTCAGAAAGGCACATGAAATTGGGGGTGGCTATGGTAGTGCATGCTATAATTCTAGCTAAGTGGGGAGGCATGGGTAGGAGATATTGCAGTCCAAGGGTAACGACAGGCAATAAAATAAAACAAAACAAGACAAAAAGAAAACAAAAGAATACTACAAATAAAGTTGTGCTGAAAGATATAGGAGTCCTGTGCTCAAATGGTAGCAGTAGTAAAGCACCTTTTTGAAATTACTAGGTCCTGTGTTCAAACTCTTGTAGCCAAAAACTAAAAGAAAGAAAAAAAATAGGAGAGGGAAGATGCAGATAATATTACCTACATACTTCCAAAAGTACAGAATTAAATGCATTTAAACTGAATTCATAATGAACCTCACAAGGAGAAAGAAAAAGAGAGACAAAAATCATATTTCCTAAAGAATACTTAGAAATAAAATGGATTTGTTTTCAACTAGCATAAAATAATTATTTAGGTCTCTTTCAAATCATACTCAAGAATTAAGTCAAGTTAAAATTTTCCATGAAAAGCATAAAATTATATTTTTATCAGATTATCTAACAAAAAGAAGAAGATAAATAATTTTACTGATTGATAATCTGCTTTTATACCACATAACTTGGTCATATTCAAGACACCTAGAATACATAGTGATCTCATTTCTTCCTTTGAATTAAGCCCATTCTTTGTAAGACTTAGTCATCTCCACATCCTGTCATCCAACACCAATTCAACAAGAACTTTCTGCCTTAAGCACATTAATTCTGCAAATTCACCTACTCTTAATTAATTAGTAAACAAGTAAAAAAAACCTCTCAAGGTGATGAATTACTGTGCTTAAAAATTACATGATTATTTCCCAAAGATGTTGTGTGGGAAAATATCCTCTCAGGTTTCTCCAAATATAGAGTTCTCTGAACCCCTTGCATTTCTATGAACCAGTTACATTTGAACAGTTCTCCTTTCTTAATCCTTTCTCAATCAGAGTCACAGAAACAAAAATAAGAAATGAAAAAGTATATTTATTCATCAGCAACAATTTATGAATCCCTCACTCTATATGAGCATAACAAAAAAATCCTTTGACATTTGACTGCTGAGAGTTTTAACTATACCATTCCTTCTTCCCTTTTACAAAGGAAAAAAAATAGCAGGAATTAATTGTGCAAAGAAGATTCGCTGTGATGTTTTCCACATGTATACGTTCTATCCTTGAATCAAATCCATCCCATTTATGTTACTCTTTCTTAACCTTTCTTTCCTCTCTGCTCCTTTTTAACTGTGTTTGATGGGCTTCATGATGGTATTTTCACCCAAATATGCAATGTGATTTTTATAACATTCACTGCTCTATCACTATCTTTTGTTCCTTTGCTCTGCTCCTCCATTTATGAGCCATGTGTGGACTTATAAAAAGCCAAGGTGATTTTTCCTATGGTAGAAATTCACATAACAGCAATACCTGTCCATGCATTTGGAGCTAACACTCTCTAATGCATGGACAGATATTTGTGTCTATTCCAGGTCCTAACTACACTATAAACCCTTGAATGTTTTCTTTCCCTCTGCTCTCAAGGCTACTTGGAGTTTGCCTGAAGAGTCTTCCCTGCCCTCTCCAAGCAAACCTTCCCATAGTGGTTATGTCTGTGGGGGATCATCTGTTCAGACATCTGAACCTAATTCTGAGTGGAGGATGCATTCCATCTCCTTGGGTAGCTGCATCAATGCCACAGATTGATGTTGACTGATGATGGAATGTGTGGCCAAATAGATACATGTCTTTATAGAATGTAAGTTATCAAAGAACATACAAAATATGTTAGTGTAATACACTGTTAGTATTATTCTAGGATTCAAGACTAGGAGAGAGAAATAGAATACAAAGTAGATGCTCAGTAGAGAGAAAAATTGTTACAAGAGATATGTGGGTCAAGACATATTAACAAACAAATGTGAAGGTAAAACCAGATCTGCAAGAGACTGATTTGGGAAAATAACAGTGAAGGAAAAAAGGGAAGGAACAGTATGAGCAGAGAGAACATGATGCAGATTCTCTCTGGTAGGAGCTGGTACTGTACAGGATATAGGATATTAGATCTAATAACACATTGATCCTAATATTTGCAAGCAGCCTGGGACAAGTGGCCTGAGGATTAAAAAACCTATAGTATATTCAAAAATGCAGTAAGTAGAAGGTGTCAATCAAGTTACCTTAATGAGCATTCATGCAACTGGACTTATCAAAAAGATGTTGTTTGAGCCGAATGTTCAACAAAGAGCAAAGATGAAGATAAGATAAGAGGAGCAACACAATGCCACTGCCACAAGGTGTAAAACTTTTAGTAGTTACCAGCAGTGTCTCTTGATGGAATCTGAAACCACTGTAAGAGGATATAGTTCTCTGACAAAAGTCAGGATTCCATACAGGTTGACCCATTGCAACAAAGAGATGTACAAGATGCTATGTTGAAAAATGAACTTTTGTTATTAGAGTACTTGATTTTTGCCGTTCTAACTGGGGTGAGGTGGTATCTCAATGTTGTTTTGATTTGCATTTCTTTTATGGCTAGGGAGGTTGAGCATTTCTTCATGTGTCTATTGGCCATCCTTCTTTCTTCTTCAGAGAAGTTTCTCTTTAAGTCGTTTGCCCACTTATTCATTGGGCAGTTGTTTCTTTGAGGATTTGTTGTTGGGGGATTTAATTTTTTGAGTTCCAAGTATATTTTAGATATGAGACCCTTGTCCGTTGTATGGCTAGTGAAGATCTTCTCCCTGTCTGTGGGCTTTCTATTGATCTTGCTAGATGCTGGAGGGGATGTGGACAGAAGGGAACCTTACTTCATTGTTGGTGGGAGTGTTAACTTGTTCAACCACTTTGGAAAGTAGTATGGAGGTTCCTCAAAAGACTCCACAAAGAGCTCCCCTATGACCCAGCAATCCTACTTTGGGGCATTTACCCAAATGCTTACAAACAAGACCACACTAAAGCTACCAGCACAAATATGTTTATTGCAGCATTATTTACCATAGCTAAGATATGGAACCAACCCATATGCCCCTTAGTAGATGAATGGATCAAGAAAATGTGGTATATATACACAATGGAATTCTATGCCTCCATCAGAAATAATGGCATTGCCCCATTTGTGAGGAAATGGAAAGACTTGGAAAAAATTATATTAAGTGAAGTAAGCCAAGCCCAAAGAAACATAGGTCCCATGATTTCCCTTATTTGCAATATCTAGTATATATATATATGAGTCAAGCAGAAAAGGTCAGATAAGGTGATGTTAGGAAAATGAACCCTAAGATATGTATTTAAATTTTTTTTCTTTCATGCATTTGTTTCTAAAGCATTTATAAGATTATTTCTTTGTTGCTTTGTATGTCCTTCCCCCACAGTATAACCCCTGCTTTCACTGTTAAAAAAAGAAAGAAAAATGAACTTTACAATTTAGGCTGGGGGGCAAAGGGGAGAATGTAGTTGTGGAGATACGAGGGAAGGAATGGTAGGGGAAAAACAAAGGAGGAGGCAACAATACTTGATAAGAAATGTACTCATTTCCTTGCTCAACTGATTGTAACCCCTCTGTACAGTATTTTCACATTAAAAATCTTATTTATTAAAGAAAGTCAGGGACTCACCCACTCTCAGAGATCCCTGCCAAATATTAAGAGGAAAGACACTTCTCTCTTCCTTCTTCATGTGTGTCTCCTTCTATAATTCTCACTGACAAAATTCAAATGAAAACAACTTCCTAGGAAACCCTGAGAAATTAATTTATAGGTTTCAGTCTTCTGCAATGTGGGGCAGAGCAGAGTAAGTATCATCAATAAATCTAGCAGGAAAGCAGTCCAGTACTGTTATGGGAAATCATGATATCAAAAACAAAGCTTTTATGTTAAATTAACAAGTCACTACTGTGGTCATTAAAATAGTCATATCTACAAATTACTTTGGCCTCTGGATACTGGTAAGACATGAAAGTCAAAACCCAACCTAACCATGACACTTTTACCCAACGGTGAGATGAAGCCAACATAATATTTTTGAATATTAGATATTTTTAACTATATCTGAAATGAGCATTCTGATTGATAAGAAATGTATTCACCAAAAAATGACAGAAGCCTCAGAGTTTGAAAGCACAAATCAAACATTATTTCATAAACGGTTAAGTTATACATGAGCATGGCATCTACTTTAACGACAGTTTTGAAAGTAGATCATGATTGAAGGTTGAATTTCACACACTGAGTCAAAAATTTGACATAAAGAAGGAACCATTTTTTTAGAAAGTCGATAACATAAAGACCAGGAACTCAGAATTCATGTTTCAAAATCATTTTTTGACATATTTAGAAATGATTTCTTTCCACACAGTGCTGTATTCTAGCCATAGGTCACACCAGCTCCCTGCATTCACATGAAGAAAAGCCTCAAACACTATAAGTAATGGGCTATCAGCACTGTCTTGGTTATCACATATTTAGTCCTCCCCAAGTAAATATATACACACCCAAAAACCTGGGAATCTAGACCAATTATGAGTACATTTGTCCTTCCCGTTCCTGTGCTCCAATTCTTGTTCTAGCCAAGCTCTGAGTATTAGCATAGGAGGTAGGGAAACAGGGAAGGCATCTGTCAGGAGCTGGCTTCCTATTCAGCTGTTAAGAGATGCACCTGCCTGCTTCAAAATAAGAGAGAGCAAAAGACAGTGAAGTAGGAGGGACAGATGCCCAGCAGGCCGGCTTTGTGAGCTGCTAAAAATACTGCACTGGAAATGATAAGGCAGAGAACAGAAGACTATCCAGGTGTTATTGCCTTGGGGGGTACTGAGAGCAGCCCTTGTGTTAATGCCCAGTACCTCATCACAGAGCTGTAATTGAGTGCCTTAGACAAGATTACAGGTTTGTCTTGTCTAGAAAAGGCACAATGTCCTCGTCTGTGTGCGCCCTCTTTCAGTTTCACTATTGGACAACTAAGAACTGAGCTGATGGGGTGATGTTTAATATATCCCCTTGTACAGGTCCATTGTTAAAGAGTGGCTTAGAAATAAAAATGGGGTGAAAGATAATTTAATATGCTTGTTCAGCTTAAAACGGGCAAAGTTATTTTATGTAGTGAGAACATTGTATCCTAACCTCTGGTGATAAGCCATTTAACTAGCATTCACTGTGGCTACTTTGATCTCTGAACTTGTGTGAGAACTTTGATGAGAACTGGTACAGATTTAATAGGGGTATTAGAGAATTGCTGTCCATCTTCCTGCAGCCAATAGCATCACAGGAGAGACCCTGAGAAAAGCACATTTTTTTTCCCAAGAACCTTCAGAGTAACAGGAGATAAGGTTAAAGACAATAAAAGTGTTACTGCAAATGTTTCAGCAGTTATTTATAGAAATAAGAACTGAGAAAACCACAGGGGCACGTACAGCAAACACATTGATGGAAGACTTTTGTCCTAGCACCTACTCCGAATCTCCTTGGGACTTTCACTAAAATGAAGTACAATAAACCTTAAACGCAAACCACTCAATGCCCTAGACAAGAAAGAAAAAAAATAAAGGTTTGGTAAAGAAACTTCATGGGCTGTGACCTTCCACGGAGATCACTCAAAGTATACACACCACAGCAGAAAATAAATGACAGACAGCAAATTGGCAGGCAAGTCCCACGGGACTAAACAACGTAATGTCATGTAGTTTGTAAAGGCATGTAGATCTGTCACCACAGCTTGCATGAAGGACACACACTGAGCAAACTTTTATTAATGTGTCCCATTACCTTGGCGTGTGTGACTTGCTCTCCCACATGCATTATGTAAAGCAGCCTGGCATTTGGTACATTGCTTCCTAATGTAGTCTTAAGGGCTCTACTCAGCTATGCAAATAATTATTATCATATGCACCTACACATTATAGTTTTGCTTATGAGTTTTCTCCAACATTAAAATTATTTACACTTAAACATCTCCCATGCCTTCTGTAGGAGAATTCTGGCTTGGCAATAATCCTCAAGAGATAAGCACTTACAAGAAAACTAGAACTCTATCCTTCTAAACTAAAGGACCCATCAGGGTTTTCAGAACAAAGCAATGGGAAGAGTATCTATAAAATATTTATTGAGTTTGCTTTGTCAGAGTCTAGACAATCAAGCTATTCTTAATCATTAGTGAAAATTTAAAAGTAACTTCCCATCATATCTTTGACAGCAGGCAAAAATTTGATGACAAATATTTTTATAATAAAGTGAATTTGTAAATGATGAGGCAGAAAATAAACCTTTTTAAAAATGTGTACTATGTTTAAAAGAATCCATAATGATTGAACTAATGTTAACAAAGTGTTTCCTTTTTAAAAATAATCTAATTCCTACTTTATTCTTCTCTGAAGATTTTTCTTCCCATATTGATTAGCATATGTTAGTGATACAGTGGTATGTCACTGTGATGTTTCCATACATAAATATAATTTATCGTGATCTAACCCATCTTTTCTATTTTCTAAATAAATTACATTTAATTAATGTGAAACAATGAAACGTAAGTATCCTAAAATGTTAGTTCAGCCAGGCACTGGTGGCTCACGTCTGTAATACTAGCTACTCTGGTGGCTGAGATCAGAGGATCTTTGTTCAAAGCCAGGTCAGCCAGGAAAGCCCATGAAACACTTATATCGAACAAACCACTAGAAAACAGGAAGCAGTCCTGAGGCTCAAGTGGTAGAGTGCTAGCCTTGAGCTGAAGAGCTCAGTGACAGCGTCCAGGCCCAGTGTTCAAGCCCCATAACCAACAAAATAAATAAATAAATAAATTAATTAATTAATTAAATAAAAAAATGTTAGTTAAACTTGAAAGTACTTTCATTATTCAAGAATGTATTTAGGTTTTAAGGAATAACAAGCTTTTATTTAAGATATTTTATAAAATATGAAGTTTTAAATTGTATATGAAATGAAGTTAAGGAAGCAAAGTGGAAAATGAGATGAAAAATTATGATAAAGTCTGAATAAGATTAGGGCATATATTTTGCTAATAAACAGGATCACAACTTTACTCTCAATTTTTGAGCAGCTAATCCAAAATGAGAATCTTTGTGTCCAATTAAAGATAATTTTTCTATAATAATCATTCTCAATTCTAATTCTTGGAGAAACATACTGTTTCATTATCATAATATAACATGTAAAAAACATGTTCATCATCATACTTAAAGAGTAAAACCAGCAATGCATTCGTTAATTGATTTTCTGGTAGCATCTCTCAGTGTGGTCCTATACTGAAGCTGACATGAGGTATAACAGAAGTTATTCTATAATGCTTTGAAATCATACATTATCTGTTTTCCTGGCTCTAATCCTCTAATTCAATTTAGAAAAGGTATTGTAGTCTTTGTATTAGACATTTGTATTATATTCATACCTTTTCAAAAGATTGTGTTGAAAGCAAAACAATCAGCAGTATAGTCACTATCCTCAGTATCAGCAGTAATACTCACTAGGCACTTTGTTGGAAATGAACTATACAACTTCAGGGGAAGGGGCTCAGGAGGGAAAAAACGGAGAAAATGAGGGAGGAGTGACATCATTCAAAAAGAACTGTACTCATCACCTGACTTGTGTAACTGTAACCCCTCTGTGCATCACCTTTACCATAAAATTTAAGTTAAAAGAAAAGAAAGAAATTCAATTGAGGTCTGCGAGGTGAAGTCAATGAAAAATACCTGACTCAATATTATTCCACAATTTTGGAGACAAGTTATTATAAGCCATAGTAGCTATATATATGTATAAAATAGTGGATATAATACAGTATCTTCTTTAGAACACAAATATACAAAGCTCTGATAATTCACTTCTATGAGGCCCCAAGAGAATATTGTGTTCCCAAGAACTCACCCTGCCATTATTAAAAGTTTTCAATATTTAAGATTTCAGATGCCACTAACTTGATGTGACTAGGAAGAAATCAACATATAATTCTAGCAAAATAGTAGGACTCCTTAGAAACTCTGCTGACAATAAATTTCATCAATAATTTCTTGCTTGCTTTCATGCTTTTTGTGTAAGTCCTGATATTGAACTCAGGGCCTAGGAGCTAGCTGTTCCTGAACTGTTTTGCTCAAGTCTAGCACTCTACCACTTGAGCCACAGTTCCACTTATGCTTAATTGGAGATGCTTAATTTATACTTAATTGGAGATAAGATACTCATGGACTTGCATGTTCAGACTGGCTTTGAACTATGATCCTCAGATCTCAGCTCCTGAGTAGCTAGGATTACAGATGTAAGCCATTGGCCATGGCCACATTTCTTAATATGTACAAAGTCTACAACATAATTTTTCCAGTTTCGCTACATAAAAAATTGGTATGGTAGATTTTATGAATAAGTTTATCTAACCCTCTCAAGAATATTCCTACGATCTTAGTTGATTTATTAAGAAAATCAACCTCTTCAATTTAAAAATCTAGCAATCTAAAAACATAGCGAAAATAATTAGAGCACAACTGAAGAACTGCTTTTCTAAAATGGGATCTTTCTGCCGAAAATTTCCCATGAACAATAGCTTTTGGACTCACACAGTAGTAATTTTTTGTTAAACTCATTAAGAATAATAATATGTTTATTATTTTCAGGACAATTGTAAAATTTTTGAAGAACTTTCTCAAACCCTCAGCCATATGTAAATGTTGGAATCACAGTAGCTATATTTTTTCCAGAAATCATACATGTACTGATAATATCGCAGTATTATGTTGATAGTACCTGAAATATATAAAATAAACTTAGATTTAAACATTGTATTATAGAGACAATGTCTACCATGAACTAATTATAGTTTTAATGCATACTGAACATTAATTATTTGTTAATAAACAACAATATGTAAAATAAAATGAAGTATATTTCATGAATTGCACAGTATATCATTGGTAAGCAAAATCATGTATTAATCAGTCCAAGAGATATACACTTTATAAATATTCCCTTTAGTTTGGAAAAATATGAAGGCTATGACAAAGAGTTGAAACTTTTCGCATTCTGGGAGAAAAGAAATATCTATATTTTTCAGTCATGGTTCTAACTTGGTGATCTTGAATATTTTATTTAAATATTCCGAAGCTCAGTGATGTTCCCACCAAGGAAATAGCCATAATAAAGATGCTATTATAAGAATTAAATGATATGCTGTAAACTCTTAGAAAAATATAGTCCATTCCTCCCTGTTTCCAAATTGTGGGAGATTCTATATAAATGGATTTCATAAAACGCATGACACCATCTGAGTCTCTCTCTCTTCAGCAACAATTCAAGATAGCAGATAGAATATAATACACTCTTTCCTAGTGTAGAAAGGCCATATATCATAGGAGAATAGGACCTCTGGAATCTGATATGGATTGCAGGATCACCTTTCTCATTTCATGGGCTAGACTTTAAGCCAATCTTGACTTCAGTTTCTTTTTTTTTTCAGCAATAACATTTTTTTTACTTTCTCGTATTATTTTTTCTTTTTTTATTAAATAAGTTTTTATTGTGAAAATGCTGTACAGAGGAGGGGTTACAGTTACATGAGCAAGGTAATGAGTACATTTCTTATCAAGCATTGTTGTCTCCTCCTTTGTCTTTCCCCTACCATCCCTTCCCTCCCATCTCTACAATTACATGCCCCCCCCAACTCCCCACCTCCCCAACCCCCGCCTAAATTGTAAAGTTCATTTTTCATCAGAGTGTCTTCTACATCTCATTGTTGCAATGGGTCAACCTGTATCCCTGTTTAAACAATTAGTTTTTTCCCTTCCCCTCCACAAATTATACCAACATCAAAGACAGTGAAAACAGGGGTTAAACCATCGGGGAGGGGCATACAATTCAGTTTCAAATTTGTAAAAGTCTTACCTTTTGAAACTTCACGAGAAAGCATCATATGCCATGATGAATGTCTGTAGTATAGGAGACACAATAAATATTAACATTCTCTATCTGTGATGGAAAGAAATGATGTGTTCTAATCACTACAATCTAAGCAGAAAGTCAATACTTGCCTTTAGAGAATTGTTTAAACGGTTACTAAAATAATCATATTTTAAAAGTTCATTTGACATGAGAGAAAAGAAAAATTCACTTATAGGGCATTGTTTCCATTGGATAAAACACTTTTATGAACTTATGAGCATTATTAGATCTAAGGATGTAAGGAATACCCAAAGCAATTAGTAATTGTTATTTCCCAACAAATCAGAGTTATCAATGCAGTGAAGTATTGTACAGGGATTTGGTAGACCTGAATTCTATTCCCACTTCTGCTATTCTCTAGTTTTATAACACTGAAAAGTCACTTCACCTTTCAATGTTGGAGGAAACTTATAATTAACTTTCCTGGATGTGTCAACCTTCCTCTGAAGCAGTTGGGTAGATATAATGGTGTTTCCCATAAAAATTTAAAATGACTCATGTTTCCTAGGAAATATTTCCTACAAAGTGGATTTTGGACTTCGAAGGAATTTAACTTGATTGATAAAATGTACATTTTTGTCAGTTGCTGGTGGTTCATGCCTGCAATCCTAGCTACTCAGAAGGCTGAGATCTGAGGATCATGGTTCAAAGCCAGCCTGGGCAGGAAAGTCTGTGAAACTCTTCTTTCTAATTAACCACTAGAAAACCAGAAGTGGCACTGTGACTTAAGTGGTAGAGCACTTGCCATGAGCTGAAGAGCTCAGGGATAGTACCCAGGCCAACAGTTTAAGACTCATGACTGAATATAAGCCCTAGCAATGGTATGTGCACGTGTGTGCATGCATGCACGCATACACACACACACACACACACACACACACACAAAGTGCATTTCTGTACACTTTGACATCATTGATATAACATACAAAGCTTACCAGCTCAAATTTCTTCAATTATCAGAAAGGCCTCTCAGGGCTATTATTTTACCGTGATTTGATTTTGGGGCCTAAGTAATGGAAGAGAACTTAAAAGGTAGAGGCATTAATGAGCCACTCAGCAGCTAAAAATGTGACTATCTTTCACAACAAATATGTAAGCAATGTATCTTATTCAAATAGAATTTTTAAAAGGTATCTATAATGAATAACACAAAATATAGGTTTAGACATGTTCTACTGTATAATTCCACACATATCAAAATGCATAAACTTTGAAATACTTACCTAAAAAGAGTTATGTTTAAATTGTCAAAAACTTCATGATTGCATTACTTGCCAAAAACACCTACCAAGGCAGACTTACTTGAATTAATACAAACTGACTAGCCCATGAAGATACTCATATTCTTCTAATAACTCTGAGCACTTCTGAAAATCTATATCAGTTTGCAGTCACAGACAGAAGCAAATAACGAGAATGGAAGATGAATAATTTCATGTTCTCTGGTCAAACCTTGGTTCCTGCTAACATCTCACTTGTTTGTGTCAGTATTGGGGATTGAACTCAGGACTTTACACTATTGCTCAGCATTTTTGCTCATGGCTGTTACTCTATCATTTGAATTACTTCTCCTCTTCCTTCTTTGTTTTATCTTCATTTGAGAAATCTTTTCTTAGAAAATGTTCGAGAAGGTAACTTGTTTAAAATCAGGGAATCAGTAAGTACAAGTAAATTTCATGTAAACTTGCCTTTCAATCAAAATCAGACCCTTGCAACAGGAGAATTTTCCAAGAGTCCTTTCTTCTTGTACAAATAGTTAACATCACTATGTAAAAGGCATACAAAAATACAGTATAAAAAAAAACAGGCTAGGAATATGGCTTAGTGGTAGAGTGCTTGCCTAGCATACATGAAGCCCTGGGTTGGAAAGCTCAGTACTACAAACAGAAATAGCCAGAAGTGGCGCTGTGGCTCAAGTGGTAGCGTGCTAGCCTTGAGCAAAAGAAGCCTAGGGAGAGTGTCCAGGCCCTGAGTTCAAGCCCCCGGACTGGCAAAAACAAACAAACACCCAAAACTAAACAAAACAAAACACAAAACAATTCGGGGAGGGATAGTGGGACAACAAACAACAAGGGAAGGGCTAAAAATAATCAACAAATAATTATTACTTACTCATGTAACTGTAACCCCTCTGTACAGCATCTTTACAATAAAATTTAAAAAAGGAAACAATTGTCCCAGCCTGATACCCAGAAGCAGAATATAAAACACAACTATTCAGGTGAGATGTTGATAATCTGTTCTCCAACCACCTTCCTGCTCCAGAAGGTAGAGAGGCAAGTTCTGAAATTTTCTCTGGAGTTTCCTAAGACAAGGAAGAAAACAGACCACCCTAGATAGCGGGTTAGGAAACAGCAGCTGCTTATTTTCAGAGATACAAATGGTGCTTACTGCCTCTGCCCCATCCCTCCTTTCCAACCTAGAGAAAGCATAAAACAGATGTCCTGCTCTCTCACGCTCTCTCTCTCTCTCTCTCTCTCTCTCTCTCTCTCTGTCTCTCTTCTCTCTCTCTCTCCTCCCTTTCTCTCCCCATCAACTGATTTATTGGGTTAAAAATAAACATTTTTTCCAATGCAAATAGCAATAAAAAGAAACAGTTTACAAAAGGGTTCTAAAAATAGCTCAAGGTGGAGCCTGTTCATTATGTAAAAACTTTCATTTCTTTCTTTTTTTTTTTTTGTCGGTCATGGGACTTGAACTCTGGGTCTGGGAGCTGTCCCTCAGCTCTTCAGCTCAAGGTGAGTGCTCTACCGCTGAGCCACAGCACTACTTCTGGTTTTCTGGTGGTTTATTGGGGATAAGAGTCTCACGGATCTTTCCTGCCCAGGCTGGTTTTGAACTGCCATCCTCAGATCTCAGCCTCCTGAGTAGCTAGGATTACAGGCGTGAGCCCAGCAAAACCTTTGATTTCTTTAGTCTCACTAGTTAGTTGATCTCCTCCTCCCCAGTGGTGTTATTCACTTGATATTTCAGACACATCAGGTCTTGCCTTGCCCCCTCCACCCACACTGGCCACAACTGGTACCCAAAGATCCTCCAGGCAGCCTTATTACTATCAGAGTACCGCTATGTGCTTAACACTCAAATAGAGAGGGGGCAGGCCTCAAGAGCAGTACAGGCAAATGATTTAAAACACACACACTCACACACAGACTCTCTCACACACACAACCAAAAACAAAACTACTCCCTGATCTCCATATTCACCTGGACTGCAACATCCCTTGAGACTCTTTCACAGGAAACACTACAACAGACAGAATTCTAGAGTGTTTAAAGACAGACAGTCAGACTGAAGGGTGCTGCGAGATCCAGGCTCTGCTCAGGGGCAGTGCGGTCTTGCACACACAGCAGCCCTTATATCTGCTTCCATGCCAAGAACCGTGCATTATGCAACTAGCATGTAGTTGCGGAGTGGTACAGCTGGTCACATGAACAGTGAAAGGCCCCTAACTTTGCCTTAAAAACACCAAACCTAAGTGAAACATCTCTCCCAAAGCCACAGAATCCTGAAAATCTCTGAACAGCACCTGTCAATCAATTTCCAAGCACCAAGCTACATGAATGAAACAGAGTTTCAATAATCCCTACTTTCCTGCTCTGAGCACAAAAGAGCTCTCTTTTGGAAAGTCTCTCATTCAGAGATTCTGGAGGATTTGTCTTCCTGGACTGACTCTAAAGCTTGATTCTCAGATCAGAGCCTCGTGAGTAGGTAGGATTAAAGGTGTGAGCCATTCTCAGATTTTCTGGAGATTTATGTATGTCCTATCTGACCTTACCAATACATTCCCAAAAATGTGTTTCCAAATATTTACTCTAATATACTATATATATGTATATATATTATATATATATATTGCCTTGCTTATTTATTGTATGTCCAATCTCCAGTCAGGAGTTTAGAATATTGTATTTATTTTATAATATATCATTTTTATTATTTTAACTTAATTTTATTGTTTCACTTTTGTTTATATAAATCATCAAACCAATAAAATAATTAGGGTTAGAAATGGATGTAATTTCCTAGAATGGTTGTTAACCAAGTGATATGATCAAATAAATTCACAAAAATATATAGTCAGCAAATAAAAATATTTGGTAATCAGTAACTTTTGAAACTTTTTGAGGTCTCAGGGGATACAGTATGCAATTGGACAACCTTTTGATGAAACAATCCTCATAAACAAGTGAATTCGAAAATGGTGGCATCTGCAAAAATGATGAGCACAATCGTTTCAAAAAATAGAGAACAGTTTGACAGAATATAAAGAAGATATGCTTCAAATTTTTCAGAGAACAACCAAAGTAGAGTGCATGCTGTGCCACAAAAGCCAAGAGCCAAATTGGAATTAGTTAAATTCAGAAAGACTGAAATTTGAAAATAGTATGTCTCCTGAGGGGAAAAAAAGTGAATTCAGAGCTAATGATCTAACCAAATGCTCAAATCAAAAAGCAGGATTCTGACTCCATTAGAGACTGTACAAATCTTCAAGGAAGCAGCTTAGAAAGCATGATTTGAACCCAACATTTAGATTTAGAATCTGTAAAAAAGATACGACACGAATACAGAGACAATGACGAATCAGACTGATCATCCAATAACTGAAAGGGGACATTAACTTTGAATGATAAATGGAGTTCAGAGAAGCCCAACAATATAAGTAAATAAAACTTTCATATATGAGACACATGTGTCAAAATATCATAAGTGAGCTGATCTTCTAGTTTACAGAAGTAAGCTATATACTCTTGTCTCCAGAGATCCCAATCTCTGGTAAAGTGTTCATAAGGACAGTCACACAAACCTAGGAGCCTGGGGCTCTAGGAAACAGAGTCTGTAAAGATACTGATATTTGTTTTTCAGATCATGTGGAGTTCAAGTATAGCATTCAGCCATAAGACCATAAGAACAAACTCTGTTTATGTTTCCAAGGGAAGACAAGTAAGACAGTATATTTCCCTCACACATTTACAATGGTGTACTACAAGTCGTTATGTTTTTCCTTATAATGGCTACAGGCCTAAGATTAACTTCCTGAAGTGGTATTTCTCATCTCACTTTTCATACTCTCCGGGACATGCAATAATACATTATATTACTTTCTATAGGAAAAATTATTGGGAAAAGCTGGCTTCTATTAAAAAATTATTCATTTTGGCTACACAGAAGTCTATGTTTTGATTCAAAACATAGACCTTATGCTCAAACATCAAAATCCTGTGAATTTATTATCTGACATTATTTTCAGTTTGTAATTGGAAAACTCTAATCATTGTTGAACTCCTTTTGCCCACAAATAATTCATTTTTGACAAGATTTTAATTAAGGGGACATTCTTAGCACAATGTACTTACTAAATATGAGCTCAAAAAATACTTGGAAAACTGGGAAATAAAACATTACTCAAGGGTCTAATCAGCTAACATATGTTTTATTTTATGCTTCATGCATTCTGTTGCTGACTTAGTATCTTTATCCTTTATAGATTTACCAATTGCAATGGTTTTGTAGTTGAATCATTTAAAGTCTGTAGAATGATGAAATACACAAACACAGGTGATTTTGATTTATCCCTTCCTATGTGTATGCCTTTGATTTCTTGACTTTTGTTACTTATTCTGCCTAAAAATTTCAATTACATTAACAGTGGTGAGTTAGTCACAGAATAGAGACCCCCAAAATACATTTATTCATCTACAGCCAAATGAATATTGACAAATATGCCAAAATAATACACTGAATAGAGAACAAACTAACAAATGAAACTGAAAAAAGTACATGTCTAGATAGGGAAGAGTGAGTTTTTACCCTGGTACAAAAGTTGGACCAATGATTTACTTTAAGAACTGAAACTCTGAAACAACTGGAAGGAAACATAGAGGAATAGTTCTTTTCTTCATAGGACTCCAATCCACAGAAAATGAAAGAAAGAATCAGTAAATGGTATTATATCAAACTAAGAAGCTTGTTCAATACAAAGCAAAAACTCAAAAAAGTGAAGTAACAGCATTAATAAGGGAGAAAAAAATTCCAAACTATTCATTGGCAGAGGGTTAATATGAGGGATATAAAAGGAACACAAAAGAAAACAAAAACCAATCAGTCCATTTAAACATGATACAATGGTTTGAATGAACATTTCTCAAAAGAAGAAAAACCAATGGAAAAATACTAAAAATGTTCAATATGACAAATGTCATGCAAATGCAAAAAATACAATGATGTGCTCTTGCAGATAAAAGGTTATTATAAATAAATGCTAGTAAGATTTTGGAGGAAAATAAATTTTCATACATGGTGAATGGGATTGCAAACTTTTAAAAATCATTCTGGGAAATGTATAGAGTTTCCTACAAAAATTCAGAAAAGATCTATAATATGATCCAACATATTACTTCTGAGTATATATACAAAGGAAATAGAATCAGAATACCAAAAGACAATTGAATATCCATAGTTACTGTGGCATTATTCAAAACATCTAAGATATAAAATCAGCTAGCTGTCAATCAATAGATAAAAAATGGTGAATATGCATACACAATGAAGTATTATTTATCCATAAAGAAGAATAAAATTGTGTATTTCTGTAAAATTGAGTGAAGTTTGAAGATTTTGTGTTAAGTGAATAAAGCTATAGATAGAAGAGAGACCACAATTGGGATTTTCTCTCACATATGGAAGCTCAAAAACATTAACCTGAAAATATGATAGTGTTTAGAGTTTGGAAGCTATGTAAGGTAGTCAGGAAGTACAGCAGAGAATTTTGTCTGAATAGATAGGTAGATAGATAGATAGATAGATAGATAGATAGATAGATAGATAGATAGATAGATAGATAAATAGATAGATAGATAGATAGATAGATAGATAGATAGATAGATAGATAGATAGATAGATAGATAGATAGATAGATAGAGAAACAGAATCACTTTAATTCCTACAACTCACATATATTCAAGCATATTTGTATTTTTGAAAGATGAAGTAATTTCTTCTAAGAATAAAAAAATTTCCATTTTCCCTATTATGACTTTAGTTCATTGGTATCTGTTTCAATACCTAGTCTACATAAATAAATATACCATTTTGAAAATCAGAAAGTCTGCAATGTTTCTCTTGACAATCAGTTTTGTGCATTTCAAAGTGTCAAGGGTAATAATTATTCAATGTAAATGTCTTTTTATTTTTTTTTAATTTTTATTGTGAAAATACTGTACAGAGGAGTTAGAATTACATGGGCAAGGTAATGAGTGCATTTCTTATCAAGCAGTGTTGCCTCCTCCTTTGCTTCCCCTTCCCATCTCTTCCCATCTCCTCTCACCCCCACCCCCAACCAGCCAAAGTTGTAAGTTCGTTTTTCAACATAATGACTTGTACATCTCATTGTTTCAGTGGGTCCACCTGTATCCCTATTTAACCTGTTTGGTTTTGCCCTTTCCCTCCACAAATTATACCAACATCAAATACAATGAAAGCAGGGGTTATACCGTGAGAGAGGAACATACAAAGCAGCAAAGAAATCATCTATAAATATGTTAAAAACAATCACAAGAAAGAAAAAAAATCATTTGAATACTTATCTTGGGGTTCATCACCTTATCTGATCTTTTCTGCTTGACTCAGACATATACTAGTTATTGCAAATAAGGGAAACTATGGGACCTATGTTTTTTGGGCCTGGCTTACTTCACTTAGTATAATTTTTTCCAAGTCTTTCCATTTCCTAACGAATGGGGCAATGTCATTCTTTCTGATGGAGGCATAGAATTCCATTGTGTATGTGTGTGTGTGTGTGTGAGTGTGTGTGTGTGTGTGTGTGTGTGTGTGTGTGTGTGTGTGTGTGTGTGTGTGTGTGTGTGTGTGTACTGTATTTTTTGATCCATTCATCTACTGAGGGTCATCTGGGTTGGTTCCATATCTTAGTATGGTAAATAATGCTGAAATAAACATAATTGTGCTGGTAGCTTTAGTATGGTCTTATTTGGGATCATTTGGGTAAATACCCAAAAGTGGGATTGCTGGGTCATAGGGAAGCTCTATGTGGAATCTTTTGAGGAACCTCCCTACTACTTTCCAAAGTGGTTGAACAAGTTTACATTCCCACCAACAATGCAGTAGTGTTCCCTTCTGTCCATATCCCCTCCAGCATCTGTTGTTATTAGAGTTCTTGATGATAGCCATTCTAACTGGGGTGAGGTGGTATCTCAATGTGGTTTTGATTTGCATTTCTTTTATGGCTAGAGAAGCTGAGCATTTCTTCATGTGTCTATTGGACATCCTTCTTTCTTCTTCAGAGAAGTTTCTCTTTAAGTCTTTAGCCCTCTTATTTATGGGGCAGTTGTTTCTTTGAGGATTTGTCTTTTTTAAGGGGACTAAATGAGAAAATGTTTGTCCCAAATACAACTCAGAATTCTTTTCCATAGTTCGTTGCTTCACCACATGGTTGAAATACCAACTACCATGTAGAAAGGCGCCCACACATAAAGCCTTCCTCCATTAAGGAATACTTGGGCATGTATTACAAGGGTGCATGCCCCCTCCATATCCAGGTGTTCCTAGGTAAAAGGACTAAATAGAAGTTTGTCATAATCATTTGACAATTCTATTGGTGTTAAGGTTTACAGTCTGCAGATTTTAACATCAATGTAACCCATCTCTCTCATCTAAGAATCACTCACTGGAAAAACTATAAATGTCAAACTTTCCAGGTGATGGATGGAGAAGAAAACCCAAGGCCAATGAACTGGATGTGCAGACAGGAAATTGTACATGATCTTTGCTTTTATTTCAGAGAGAATTCATAACACTACCTTGTTGATTCTTTTAAATCTCTTTTGTAGTACATAAATAACACTATGAAAATTGCCCAAAACTTGATCTGTAATGAACTTACTATGAATTCAACTGCACTGTTTTTATAGCATGCCACAAAAAGTGCCCAGTAGAAATTTGGTGATATGTGACTTCATGGATCATTCAAGCTGAAACTACAAAAATAGATTACCCCTTTTACTACTTTAGTGCTATCTTAAAAAACACATAACAAATGGGTCTCATGTAAAGTCCATTTCAAAGAAGTTAATACACACATACACACACAAATATATATACATATACAAACAAGATATATTTGTATATGCATGTAAACACAACTATATATACATGCATAAATACTATATATGTTTTGAATATATATAAACACAAAATATGCATTATTATTTTAATTTTAAACATTGAATTGAGAATATGGTCTTTTAGTAGTTTTTTTTCTTTTGCCCAGAAAAATGTAATGCCCAGCCTATAATTACACACCCAATACTGATATTATGTCAAATCTAAATTTAAGCTATCTTAATAATCAGTTTACCAGCCAGATGTCAGGTGTTTACCCTCACTTACATCCTGCCCTTACATCCTAGTTGATTGTAATCATTAGACAACATCAAATTCTGCTTTCTTTTAAATTCTCCACATATACTATTTTAGATTTTTTAAGCTTAATGATTCTGAAGTGCTATGAAGTAATGCTTACATCATACACACACATCTGGTTTGCATTATCCTTGATTTATTCAGGTGTAGCCAAATTATCCCTCTTCTATTTGGGCCCTTTTTTAGAGTTATTCTGGCCTGCAATGGTTCATCCTTTTTCTTCATTAATTTTTTCTGATTTTATATTTTTAATTTTTAATATATATTTTTATTGTAAAGATACTTTACAAAGGGCACATTTCTTTTTCAAAGCATTTTAATTTTAAGCAAAATATTCTCTGTCTTTCTGATTTATAAATCATTTTAATTTTGATTTTGACCCACTGCACTCTAAGTAGATAAGAAGTCTGAAGTCTGAGTCACCTATTGGCATTGCAAAATGTCTCTCTTCTTTTCAATATTTGGTAACAGGTAGTGAACTGGTGTGATGTGAAACCATATTGGCTAAGTCTTAATTCGGTGTCTCTAGAAGTCAGGCACCCTATATTGTCCTGTCTCCCAGAAGCAGCCATATTTCAATAACTCAGAAAGGCTTAAGAAACAGTCAATCTGTGAGAGACCTGGACTAGCAGAGGTAAACTCCCTTTTGAGGCAGTCAATTCGAGAATGCAGGCATAAGAACTCCAGAAACCTCATCAATAAATCAAATAAAGTCCAAATATTAGGGCTTGAAAAAAAAGATTAATTAGAACAATAACACAGCAAAAATAATAGATAGGTAGATAGAAAGACAGATAGTCAGATAACAAATAGAAAATTCAGTACTGCAGGGATACCATTAAAATTTAGGCCAAATATATGAGTCCTGGACATGGAAGAAGAAGAAGTACAAGCTAGAGTCATGGAAAGCACATTTGTTTACTTTATCTTGGGAAAGAGTTAGACATTCAAGCACAGAAGTCTCATAAAACCTCTAGTAGCCATGTCCAGGAAAAATACTCAGTTATTAGATAGAACACCACCTGCCTAGTTCAAAGAAAATAATATGGAAACTATAACAGTTGGGTTTCAAATAACATAAAAAGAAATGTATCAGATTAACAGCCAATTTCTCAGCATAAACTAAATTCCAGCAGGGAATAGATGGTCTACTATAAACTGTCAAAGAAAATAACTGCCAATCTAGGGTACCGTATCCTTCAAAAACAAGATAAATAAATAATACTTCCTGTAATAAACGCAAACTAAAGGCATTCGTGGCCACTTAGCCCCACAGAAGATTCTAAAGGAAGAAAAAGATAAACATAACCATCAAACATAGGAAAGAACAAATCTCGGTAGAAGAGTAGATAAGTAAATATGAATGAGAAAAGAATCAAATAAATTCCAAAAGCAACAAAATTACCTTGCAATAATTAAGTATTAAGTAAAAGACACAGACAGTGCGAGCCTTCAATTACCAATTCTCACATATGAAATCATTCAGGAGTTAAATTAAACTGTAGCTTAAATATACTTGCCATGCACTTAAAGGATATTCCACCTCACAGCTACAGAATATGCAATTTTCTAAATAGCTGTGGAGTTGAATAGATATTTTTAAAGACACAATGAAAGTTAGACACATACAAAATAATAGAAACAAACTCTTACATTTCATCAGATCATAATAAAAACCCACTAGAAATTAACAGAAAAGATGTATAGAAAGTTAAAAAAAATGAAAATTAAACAATATACTTTTTTGTTTTGTTGATCAGGGTCTAGGTGCTGTCCCTGAGCTTCTTTTGCTCAAGTCTAATGTTCTACCATTTGAGTCACATCACTACTTCTCACTTTTTCTGAGTAATTTCGTGGAGATAAACTCACAATTTCCTGCCCTGGCTGACTTTGAACCTCAGATCTGAGTCTCCTGGGTACCTATGATTACAGGTGTGTGCCACAGTGTCCAGCTAACAATATATTTTTATAGATCAGTGGATTATTGAAAAGTCAACAGAGAGAATTAAAAATCCTTAGAATCAAATAAAATAATACAGTATACCAAAATTTGTAAGATTCAGTGAACGAAACAAACATAGCTACAATAAATTTTTGACATAGATGTCAAAAACATCTATTGGATAAGAGGCAGCCTCTTTAGCAAGTGATGCCAAGAAAACTGTATATCTCCTTGTTAGAAAGCTGAAAAGCAACCACCCCCTCCCCTCTTCTATCAAAATCAACACAAAATGAATTAAAAGGCATAGTAAAGGACCTGAAACTTTGAAACTACTAGAGGAAAACAGGGGGAAAGACTTCAAGATACAAATCCCAGGAAAAACCTTCTGAATAGGACTCCAATAGCTCCAATAAACAAATATTACAAATGTTACTAAATTCTGAATTATCAATTTAGAATGATTTTACACAGCAAAAGAAACAACAGAGTGAAAAAGAAGCCTACAGAATGAAGGAGAATATTTGCCAGATATTCATTAGAGAATAATGTCCAAAAATATAAAGCTCTCAAAAAATAAGGCACCAAAAAATAAATAATTTAACCCACCCACGATAAAAATGAACTGAACAAACATTTTCCAAAAGAAAAAGTACAAATGGTTAATGTTTATATTAAAAATTCAGTATTTTTAACAATTGAGAAAATTCAAAGCCACCCTAACATCTATAGCATCTCAGTCAAAATATCCATCATTTCAAGAAAAGAAACTACAAATACTGGTAAGTTTGAAGAAAAGGAAATTTCTTACTCTGTTAGTGGGAATGTTCATCAGTATAATCCCTAAGGAAAATAGTACATAGGTTCCTCAAAAATTAAATGGTACCACTATTATTCAGCCATACACTACTTGGGTATATGCCATAGAACCTAAGTCCTCATACAGAATAGATAGCTGTGTATCTATCTTTAGTGTAGTCCTATTCACAAGTGCCAAATCTTCAAATCAGCCTTCATCTTCTTCATCACTTCATAACTCTATAAAGAAAATGAGGTATATACACAAAATAGAGTATGATCCATCAGTTAGAGCATGACAAATTATGTCATGTCCAGGAAAATAGATGGAAGTGGAGATCTTAGTTATGAGTTCACTAAAATGTAGTTTCTATTTGCCCATATGAAGGATTTGAAAGTTATCACTCTGTCCTAAACAACCAAATAGATAAATGGACTGAAATATTGACAAGTCTTCTTAGATCTATATGAGAATTTAAAAGTAAATCACTTCTCCCTAAGTAGGAGAAAAAGGAATAATAGAAATCACAGTGAACAGGAGCCACAACATGATTTCATGCTTGACAAGGACATGTTTTACTCGTGTCATTCTTTGTTTGGAACAATATCTAATTTTCTAATATTGGATGAGACAACTCATAGTAGATTTTTCCATAAACCCAACAATATAATTGGCATGAACAGAATTGTTGGGGAAAGCCTTGATTTCCTCCATAATTCTGGACATATGGATTCCCATTTGGCATATGCTTTGACTCCTCTAACATTTGATCAATTCTTAAAATATCTTATATTTAAACTCTGCTGCTCATTTCAATAAACTTGCCCCAAATAGCTCGTTTTTACTGAACTACTGCACAGGCCTAACTGCCTGTAGAGATGAACATTTTTGTCTTAAGCCTCCTTACCATGTGGTCCTTTGGAATAATCTCTCAAATATACACAGATTTTTCTTTCCACCATTGCTTCTTTCATCCCATTAAAATGTCTTATCATATTTTTGAATTTGTGTGCAGTTGTTCAGATTTCTTTTGCAAACCTACAAGTATCTGTGCATTAGCTCATTATCACCTACCCTTCATCACCTATATTATTTATTTTGTTTTTTCAGCTGATTTTCAACCATCAACAGTTTATCATTTCATTTCATATGTATATTATAACTCAGTTCACTGACTTTGTGGTTAGTAATTGTTCTTTATTTGGTTTGTGTGTTTTTGGAGCAGAGTGTGTTGCATGTTTTTTTCTGGTCTTCTTTGACATAAATGATTTTAAATTGCTCAGTTCCCCTCAATATTTCTTCTCATAAACCTGCAGAGTCTTTTTTATATTTCACATCATTTAAAAATTCTTATTTACCCTTTGTTTTTATTAGCATCTTTGTAAGTACTGATTGGGGAGTAGTACATTCAGCTGCTTTTTCGAGGCAATCCTCTGAGATTCTATGTCTTGAGTTTGATGTATTTCTCATAGTTACGAATTTTGTTTGACTGTATATTTTCCTTGATTGTTTAGTTTTTAAATATGAAAAGTTCTGTTTCATGTTGTAATTCTTTAACAAAATAACCTGAGTGGAATGTACTTGAATGTCCTTTGGTTATTCCCTTGACACTTAGTTAGAGGAAATATTATTTCTGCCTTCTCATCTTTTCAGCAAAGAGGTAATACTGAGAGAAAATCTCCTGGGCCTTCTCTCTGGCTTCTCCAGTCAACCCAGCGTTGATTAATACTGGGAAGACAGGTGTCCTACTCACTCTGTCAAGTGAGAGTAATGTGTTAGTTGTTACGATACATGTGACTCCACGTCTAAGACTTCCTTTGCAGTTAGTGACAAGTGACCATTGCCTGCACTTATTCTTTTATAATATATGATCAGTGCTTTTCTACATCTGTAGCTTTACCACTGCTTATTCTTCAACTGAATGCATAAAACCAATTTAGCTACATAAAGAACAAAAAAAGCATTTAGTTCGTGGTCCCAAACTGGACATACAATCCATAGGGGAAAAAAATCACACCATCAAAATTTCCCTCTAGACTCTTGATTTATCATTTGGTTAAATCCAGAAGATTACTGATTAGATTTCATGCAAACTTTACAACTCATGATAATATGTATTATCTTTGTCTTCCTATCTGGCAAACAAATATGGAAAGGTAGCTGGGGACACACAGAGCTAAATTACAAAAAATTTATAGGTCACAATGCATATTTGCCAAGTCCTTAGTACAGAGAAATTTATTTTGTTTTGAGAATGTCTTATTTCATGAAAAACCATGTATGAAAGCATGGATACATCTCCAAATATATTTGTCCTGTCTTTTGGATAAGACAGTATAAGCCTTGAGCCATTGGTTCACACCTGTAATCATGACTACTCAGGAGGCTGAGATCTGAGGATCACAATTCAAAGCCAGTCTTGGGGGGAATGTACATGACACTCAACTCTAGTTGACCATAAAAATATGGAAGTGGAACTGTGGCTCAAATGGTAGAGTGCTGGCGTTGTGCAAAACAGCTCAGGTACTGTACCCACGTCCTGAGATCAAGCCCAAGGATACTCTCTCTTTTTCTCTTTCTCTTTCTCTTTCTCTCTCTCTCTCTCTCTCTCTCTCTCTCTCTCTCTCTCTCTCTCTCTCTCTCTCTCTCTCTCTTTCTCTCTCTCTCTCTCTCTCTCACACGCACACACACACACATTAAATAATTAAACTATAGTAAATTTTATAGGAGACAATGTAATTTATTATATTAAAATAATTTAATAAAATTACTGTTAAGAAATGTTCAGATCTCTTCAGGAAGTTATATCATCAGTAACATGTACATGTGAGGTAATCATCACAAAGAAATAGATAGGAATCCTGAGGACATTTATAATGTTGCATTTTCCATTCAAATAGAGTTGCAGTTATACATATGTATGTTAAGACAGATGATCAGTGTGCTATAGCACAGTGTATAGGTGCTAAAAAGCACAAGGTATACTATGCTTAAAGCTGCAAAATTAATCTGGAAATCTTTTTAGCAGAGACAAGTTTGACATAGGAACATTAAGAGAGAATGAATATAACAGCTGGAAGGATGAGGTAGAAAATCTGATTTTAAAAAAGAATGATTAAAAAAAAACAGTGTAACACATTCAATCCTTGTTTGTGGTATAATAGAGGTTAAAACACAAGGAGCTTATATTAAGCTCCTACAAATGTTTGCTGAATCAAAGAGCAATCTTAATCTTTTCTGCCTCCAGAGACTAAAGAATAAATTATTTGAGTTGACTAGGATAAATTTAGAACCCAAGTAATTAAAATGTTAGATGTGAAGCCATATATACATAATGATTTATAGGATGTTAAATAGTGGTCTACAATGCAGCATTATATGATAGTACTTGAACTCTGAGAAATTTGTTTTTGAGAATGCATGAATAGGTGGGAATATAAGAAGCAGTCAGTTTCAAGTGTGAGTTTCAAGTTAGGCAGAGTGATAGGATTTTATATCTTGACTTTGCTAATGATAGTGAATAAAATATCCTTGGGAATCATGAAACATTGGTATTATCAACAAGAATGAAGGCAGTTCTCAGAAATCCACTGAACATTCATCTCAACATTGCTTCACATCCACTAATAACTTGAGGTTTGGTTCATATCACTCAGACTCTGTTAGAGAAGTGGTTCAGGAGCCATTGCTCTGATCACATCCCACCCATCATTTTGACAGATTAGTTACATCCCAGGATGTAATAGAGGGTACCATTGTTATTGGTTCTTTAAATCAATCATCACTCTCTGCATTAGTCAAAACTTATTTCTAAACATTAAGGTCTGTAAATTTCTAAACTGACAGAATTTTAAGAGAGACCTATAAATTAAGTCTTACCTGTAAATATTCCCTCAATCAAAAATTGAACAAAGGAGGAAGCAACAATGTTTGATAGGAAATGTACTCATTACCTTGCTCATGCAACTATAACCGCTCTGTACAATATTTTTACAATAAAAACATACAAAATTGAAATTTCTAAATTGATGTACAGACTTAGAGATGTGTAGTTCCATGGTATAATACTTGTCCAGAATGCATAATGCTGTAGGTCACCAGTGCTGCAAAAATAACAAACAAACAAATAAATTGTGCTAGAGACTTTGAAACTCTGCAAAAAATAATTATTTGTCCCCCTATTCTGTGGATCAGTGGAAGAGACTGACATCTCAAGGAATCATTGTGAGTTTTTCTTTTACTTTTGAACATTTAATTTTCTTCTTTGGTTAAATCTACATAAATATTTCTTGATTACGAGGGACAGCAGGATATTTGAACAGGTGGTATCAGAAGATTATGGAGTAGCTTCTCAGGAAAAACATTCCTAACCAGATACATAGCCATCTGTCTGATATTGTTTAAAAGTTCTTGTGTAAAGAAAAATGTATGAAATGAGCTGTTGATGGCCCTAGTATTGACATTTAAACTAATATAACCAGAGGTCAGATAAGAAGATGGAAGAGTTAAAAAGCTCAATGCAATCTTTTAACAAAAGACTTGTTCAGACCCACAATTTCCAAGTAAGCTCCTTAAACTCTAAAATGAGAAATTCAATAAATGCTTTTATTAAAAGGAAACTAAAATATAATTTAAAAAAATCTGGACTAAACAAAGTTAAAATAGTCTGTTTTTCTTTCTTTATTTGCTTGTTGTAAGGAAGAAATGATCAGAATTTTTAATGTATAATGTGTGGCTTGCAGAGGTTGGGAAAGTAGCTCAGCTCAGTGGTGGAATGCTTACCTTGCATGCATGAGGCCCTGGGTTCAATTCATGAGTACCACATAAGCAGAAAAAGCTGGAAGTAGCACTGTAGTTATAGTGGTAGAGTGCTAGCCCTGAGTTGAAGAGCCTAGAGTCAGAGCCCAGGCCCAGAGTTTAGCCCCAAGACCAACTGACAAAAAAAATGTGGCTTGCAAAGTAAGAAGTAGATTCTGAGAGATACTAGGTGCTCATTCCTATAATCCCAACCCTTGAGTGAATGAGGCATGGATATCACAATTCAAAGCCCTTTAAAAAAATGGAAAACCAAGTAGATTAAAAAATTGTGAATATAATTTGTGGAAGGCAAGTACAAATTCTGTATTAGAATTTAAAACCAAAATTTGAATTAAAATTGAAAGCAAGGAATGATATCTTCATATCAGTCAAATTCTTTACATTATTCAGAAACTGAGAAAGTTGAGGCATTGTAGAGTATGTCGGTCTGCACTTTGATATCAGGCAGAACAAAACAAAACAGAAATTTTCAGAAAGAGAAACAAAGATGGAGTATAATTGCCATAATGCAATCCCTTGGGAAATAAGCAATGTGGGAAAAAAAAAAGTCATGTGTGACACATCATAGGCTTGTTCTGTACATTAAAGAAAATTTTATATGTACACATTTTTCACAGGTATGTTCTTAGAAGATTTCATCCTACCATTTATCAGAGCTAACCAATTATCAGAGTTACATAAATCTTTATTTTCCAATAAAATGAACCTTGTTAATTGAATTAATTTTAAATTAGTTTTTTAATCAAATTGCACAACATTGTTTTCATTTAATCATTCATTCATTCACTTAACGCTAGAATCAGAGCTTGAACTCAGGGGCCTATAGCAAGCACTCAACTTATTAAGGAAGGAAACTTTACCCCTTAAGCTATACATCCAGCCAGCTGGTTAGTTGGAGACAGAGTCTTCTAGACTTTGCTGTTCAGACCTGGCTTTGAACAATGATCAAGTCAGGATTACGGGTATAAACTACTGTCATAGGCTATTACCTTTTTTGTTAGTGCATCCATATTAAATGAAATATGCCTACAATTATTTCACTTATATTTGGAAGGAATTGTGTCGCGACCACCTCGACCAGCAAGGAAGACATGACCCGGGATTCTTCTCGGGATTCTTCTCAATGCGGTTTATTCAGGAACCTTGTAACAAGCTTCTCTCCCACTTCTCTCCTGCCCACTTCTTCCAGGTTCTTCCAGCTTCTCCTTCCCCTCCGCCCGCCCCCGCCCCCCCCTCCGGTTATAAGCCTCCTGGATGGCCAATCCCGAAGCGCCACGTGGCATATACCCATAGGGCTGCATACGGCCGGGCCTTGAACCAAGGAGCTACAATGTTGCTTTTGCAGCCGTCTTTGGTCGCAGCTCTCCACAGAATTGTGAAGGGAAGAGAACTTGAGAGTCTATGCATTTTATTTATTTATTTACTTACTTTTATTTTTGTCATTCCTAAGGCTTGAACTTGGGCCTGGGCGCTGTCCCTGGGCTCCTTTTGCTTAAGGCTAGCACCAGTTGAGACACAGCACCACTTCTGGCTTTTTCTATGATTAATTGGAGATAAGAGTTTCATGGACTTTCCTTAGGATTGTGAGCCACCAGTGTCCAGCTTTTTTGCAGTTTTTGGTGTTTTTTTAAAACGTTTACTTTACTAAATTAATTGGTAATATTATTTCATTCATACTGTTATTGTTCTTTCTTCTTTCTCTCACCTCTCCCTTCCTTTTAGCTTCCTTCCTTCCTCCCTCCCTCATATTATCATCTTCTTGGTTCTAAGAGAGGTTTCTGATTTTCCTTCACTTTAATATGAGTCTTATCATTCATTTAATTTAATTTTTATTTTTAAAATGACAGAAATGTGAGTTATATTACTGCAAAATAATGATAGTAATGTAAATCATTTCAAGCAAAGTTTGTCAACATCTAAGAATAGAAATGACTCACCAATATTATATTATTATAATAGCCTAAGTTCTTATTTCAATTATTCTGTATAACATTTAGTTCACCACATAACCAATTTATTAAATAGTTCTACCAAAGATTAAGGAATAATGGATCAATATAAAGCTAGAAAGAAATACACAATGGTATATATTTCTTACAATGATATGTGCACATGCATACACACATGTCAGTATTGAGGCTAGAATTCAGGGCCTGTACACTGTCCCTGAGCTTTATTGCTCAAAGCTTTTGCTCTACAACTTGATTCACAGCTGCACTTTCAGCTCTTTGCTGGTTAATTGGGAATAAAAAAATTCAGACTAAGCTTTGAACTGTGATCCTCAAATCTCATCCTCCTAATTAGCTAGGTTATGGGTGTAAGCCTCTGGTGCCTGGCTCCTACATCATTTTTGATAACTAGCTTGGATACATATGATGGAATTCTTAACAAGTGATCAAGTAACATGTTGAAAAAATAGAAGCTTCACATTCAAAATAGTTTCAAAAGCATACAGGAATTTTAGACTAATGATAAAGTTTTATTTTTATTTTTTAAAGTATGTTACTATGGTTTTATTAGCCAAATACATCATTTCACATACTACTAAAACCACAGCTTAACCATATATACATATAAAGAAGATTTACGAATAACTACTAAGATTATACTGTTTGAATAAACAATGACTGTGACATGTAACTAATGGCACCTGATGCTGCATTCAAATGGACAACTAAAAGTGAGGAATAACACCTTTTCCTTTCTTGTAGTTAGACCATGTTGATGGAAGATGTGTGTTGTCATTTAAAGAAGGATGGTTGGAGAAAAACCAAGGAGTGAGTAACAATGCTCAAAAGGAAATGTACTCATTTCCTTACTCATGTACCTGTAACCCCTCTGTATGGTGTCTTTACAATAAAAAAATGAAAAAAATGAATAACGGAAGGCTATTATCAAACTAAATTTTGACCCCAATGATAAATAATCATAATCATCCAATGAACTGAAGATGTATTAGCAGTTAGAAGCTTAAATATAGATTCAGCAATCATTTGACAGTGCTATTGTGTAATAAGTGTTTTCAATTGATAAGCTTTCATTAGAGCCTTGTGACAGACATAATTCCAAGACAATATAGAACCAAACTAGAAAAAGCATGAAATTGTACTGTTCTAATCCTAGCCAGAGACACATATCACTATGAGAAAACGCAACAGAGCAAGTGTTACCAAAATACTCATGTACTTATGCTACCAAGGAAGTTTAAAAAGTATTTTTCCTTGAATACATTGGTACTGACTGTAAGGAAATAGTAACAGTATGATGATGCTTTTATTGTTTTTCAAAGTTTTGGGCCCTTTAATTTTTCTTCATCTATTTTTCATTATAATTCCACTCATGATAAGATTTATTTTAACTTAACTATTTAAAATTATCTTTACAACTATCTACTTTAACTACTTTCATGAAATTAATGAAAGAAAACAATGAAGAATAGATCTGGCCAGACCTAATTCAGCCTTGGAGAGATACAAGTTATTTAATCTGATCTTTCCCAAACTGCAAATCAGTTTTGTCCTCTTGGGGGCAATATTGCTCCCATTGAGAGTTTGTGCTTGATTCATCTGGCACCATCTTCCCAACTTTCCTGTCCCTTAGCTAAAAAAAAAAAAAAAAAAAAAAAGAAAAACTTTGTATTTTATAACTCATATATAACCCCCATTTTTCATCATTGGTATATAACCTTTATACCTGTGAAAATACCCAGATCCACATTTACTTGTGAAAAATCATTTATAATTAGAGTACATATTTCAACTTGCTTAATTTAAAAGGAATATTGAAATGCGTTTTAATTGTTTTTATAAAATATTTTTCATTATGCTTCTTTAATTTTGAATTTAGAATTAGACTATATTACATATGTATGTGTAGAGACATAGCAGTAGCATGAAAATTTTAACAATTATCTATATATTATCTTCATAAAATTGCTGTTGTTACATTACATATTTGCATTCTTAAACAAATTTCAAGTGAATGCTATAAATTGGATAACTCATTCAATTTATTCAATGTCATATTCAATAATATGTCTGTTCTCTACTTTACAAATCATATCAATAATCCTGCAATCATCCATTCTATCCATTCTACCCTGAAACTTTCCTTCCCCTTGACTCCTTCTTAGAAGTTATCAAATCATGGCCTTTAACTGTACTTCAGAAGTGTACAAGATGAAAAGAGAAGATAAAATATATTAAGGGTGACAAGATAACTTTACAATGGTAACCCCCAAAGTTCAAATTCAAAACCAAGCAGAGAGCTCAGTGGTTCTGCACAAGAATGTCAGAAGATAAGTACTTTGAGAATACAAAAGGTAAAAGAAGGTATTTTTATAAGTGGGAAATGGCACCATTACTGCTCAGATTTACAATAGGTTCCACGACTGTTGATGGCCTGATTGTACATGCTTGACTTTCCTCCCTATAGTATTATCTGATAACTAATATCGAAGTTCTTCTACTTTCAGTTGATTTTATATATGCTTTTCCACTTTTGCATCTATTGATATCCTATTTTTATCCATTAAACTTGGCTGACAAATTGATTTTTCCAAGCTTTAGTTCAAGCTTACATAAAAGAGAAATATTGCTATAGGTATTGTCTTTATGATGAATGTATTTGTACTGAACTCAAAGTTATATATTCATAAATCCTTTGAATGAAACATTATCTTTAAAGAATTCAGTTAGTGAAATAATGCACAAATTCTTTTAAAAAACTATTATACCTGTGAAATTCATGCTTTACTTTACAGCCATCTTCTACAGAAACTCCCTAAAATTAGAGATATTTTTGTAGCTATATTCTTCAACTGTACTTGAGCAAGGTATATAATTATAAATAACCTTAATATCATCATCAATCCTCACTTACAAGAAAGAATTCCCTCATACATGAATTTAATTGAGAATAATTATATTTATAATAATATATAATAAACCTAACTTGAAAATATCACAAAGAATTTTTAATGGTAATATATTGAGATGTATTATATATCAAGAAAAAACAAATCAGAAATTCATGGATTCCTAGGGGCACAAATAAACTTTCTGGTTGAACTCTAAATGTGAATTCACAAATATTTATATTTTACTTCCATTATTGAAATTTTTCTCAAGATAGCTGAATACATAAGTATTTAAGAGATGTTGAGAAATTCATCCGTCCCTTCATGTTTGGTTACATCTAAGAGGATGAGAGAAAAGGTAGAATGGACAATGCACTTATTTGTACAAGATTTAACTATATCAATTGTGACTATATTTCCTGGACAAGATGTAGATATAGCTAAAATGTTTACATTTTGAATGAGATTTATTATTTAGTTATAACAAGAGAGAAAATTGGAGCCATGTATAATCTGCTAAGGGATAAAGCTGCAGTATACCACACAGGCACTAACTACCTCTCTGCTTTTCTAATCGTTTCTCTCTCCATTCTATTATTTTATGTCAATACCACATGTTTATGGCATTAGCAATGTTTTCCTCTTTTCAGTTCTAGTTATAAACTTGTTTAGTACAACAATTCATTAAGTTAAATTAATCTCATCAGAGAATGGAAAGAGAATTAACAGTTGCATTTATTCAACAGAGAGATATAGTTTGGCTTCAATATATATGAAAAAAATAATTAGATAGAACTAAGCATAGATTATAAATCTTTAGTCCCTCACTAAACACCCATGTAGATTCTCATTAACCAGGTAGATTGAGATTAGCAACTATGACATTACACTAATTTTATGGTATGTTAAAATCAAAATCATAACTCTAGTCTCAATTTATATTCTAGATAAGGAACATAGTTTATAATGAAAGAACTGGAAAAAATGAATTTTGTACAATAAAAGTTAGGGTTACTCATACAAAATAAATAATAGATGATAGAGAGATAGATAGGGATATGAAAGGAATCACAAAATTTATCTCCTCCCTCTGTCCATGCTGAAGAATCCATTACTATCCTCTGATCTTTCTCTTCAATGAGTCTACCTTCTAAACAGGTATTTGCCTACTCAGTCTTAGGTCTTACTATGGAATAGACATAAAAATATAGTTGGTGAAAAGTCTGGGAATTTATATTTGAAGGCAGATTACTTACTAGAGTGGAGAAAGTAAATATTCAATAGAACAAGGAAGAAGAGATAGGGAGAACTAATGTGAGATCTTTGGAGAGTTTGGGAGACTGGTGTAGATGAGAAACTTCCTGTTAGTTTCCTCTGTAATAAAATATTGAGTGTCTGTTTTAACTACGAAGTCTTTGATCCATTTTGAGTTGATTCTGGTGCAGGGTGATATATAAGGATCTAGTTTTAGTTTTCCACAAGTAGTTAATCAATTTTGCCAGCACCATTTACTGAAGAGGCTGTCTTTCTTACATTCTATTTTTTAGCTCCTTTATCGAAGATTAGATGGCTATAGGTCTGTAGGTTCATTTCTGGGTTTTCAATTCTATTCCATTGGTCCTGAGGTCTGTTCTTGTGCCAATACCAAGCTGTTTTGATTACTATGGCTTTATAGTAGAGTTTGAAATTTGGTATTGATATTCCTCCAGCAGTGTTCTTTCCGTTGAGGAGCATTTTTGCTATTCGGGGTCTTTTATTGTTCCATATGAATTTTTGGATTGACTCTTCTATTTCCTTGAAAAATGAGGGTAG
The DNA here is from genome assembly GCF_024711535.1 of Dipodomys merriami. Classification (NCBI taxonomy): domain Eukaryota; kingdom Metazoa; phylum Chordata; class Mammalia; order Rodentia; family Heteromyidae; genus Dipodomys; species Dipodomys merriami. The sequence goes on along the minus strand of NW_027206057.1, from coordinate 3,322,034 downwards.
AATTTTGATAGGTATCACATTGAATTTGTAGATAGCCTTGGGAAGAATTGCCATTTTCACGATGTTGATCTTTCCAATCCAGGAGCATGGGAGTTTTTGCCACTTTGTAAATTCTGTTTTGATTTCCTTTTTCAAGATTTTAAAGTTTTCATCATAGAGGTCCTTCCCTTCTTTGGTTAAGTTAATTCCTAGGTATTTTATTTTTTGTGGGGCTATTACGAATGGAGTTGCTTTCCTAATTTCAGCCACACTTTTCTCATTGTTGGCATACAGAAAAGCCATTGATTTGGGGGGATTAATTTTATACTCTGCTACTTTGCCAAAGTTTTGAATCAGCTTGAGTAATTTGGGAGTGGAGTCTATGGGATTCTTTAAATACAAGATCATGTCATCTGCAAAGAGGGAGAGTTTTATTTCTTCTTTCCCTATTTGGATCCCCTTTCTGTTTGCATTGTGTCTTATTGCTGTAGCTAGGCATTCTAATACTAGATTGAAGAGAAGTGGAGAGAGTGGGCATCCTTGTCTTGTTCCTGAGTTAAGAGGAAATGGCTTTAGTTTTTCACCATTAAGTATAATGCTGGCTGTAGGTTTGTCATATACAGCCTTTATTGTATTGAGGAATGTTCCATGGATTCCTAATTTTTCTAAGACCTTCATCATAAAGGGGTGTTGGATCTTGTCAAATGCTTTTTCTGCATCTATTGAGATAACCATGTGGTTCTTACCCTTGCTGCTGTTGATGTGATGAATTATATTAATTGATTTGCATATATTGAACCAGCTTTGCATCCCTGAAATGAATCCTGTTTGATCGTGGTATATGATATTTTGGATGGATTGTTGAAGTTGATTGGCCAAAATTTTGTTGAGAAGTTTTGCATCAATGTTCATCAAAGAAATGGGTCTCTAGTTCTCTTTCTTTGATGAGTCCCTGCCTGGTTTTGGGATGTGGGTTATGATGGCTTCATAGAATGTGTTCGGTAGTGAACTTTCTCTTTCAATTTCATTGAAGAGTTGGAGGAGTATTGGTGTGAGCTCTGCTTTGAAGGTCTTGTAGAATTCCACTGTAAAACCATCTGGTCCTGGACTTTTCTTAGCTGGGAGGTCTCTTATTGCTGTTTCTATTTCAATGCTTGATATGGTCCTGTTAAGATGGTTTAACTCATCTTGGTTTAGACACTCTGAAAACATTACAGGATGGAATAGGAGAAACCCTAGGTCTCCTTGGCACAGGCCGAAATTTTCTTAATGGAGACCCAGAAACACAACAAATAAAAGAAAGGTTGGACAAATGGGATTGCATGAAGTTGCAGAGCTTCTGCATGGCAAAGGACATAGCTAGCAAGATCAATAGAAAGCCCACGGAATGGGAGAAGATCTTCACTAGCCATACAACGGACAAGGGTCTCATATCTAAAATATACCTTGAACTCCAAACATTAAATCCCCCAACAACAAATCTTCAAAGAAACAACTGCCCAATAAAAAGTGGGCTAAAGACTTAAAGAGAAACTTCTCTGAAGTGGAAGGAAGGATGGCCAATAGACACATGAAGAAATGCTCAACCTCCTTAGCCATAAAAGAAATGCAAATCAAAACAACATTGAGATACCACCTCACTCCAGCTAGAATGGCTAAAATCAAGAACTCCAATAACAACAGATGCTGGAGGGGATTTGGACAGAAGGGAACACTACTGCATTGTTGGTGGGAGTGTAAACTTGTTCAACCACTTTGGAAAGTAGTATGGAGGTTCCTCAAAAGACTCCACAAATAGCTCCCCTATGAACCAATGGTCTCACTTTTGGACATTTACCCAAATGTTTGCAAACAAGACCACACTAAAGCTACCAGCACGACTATGTTTATTGCAGCACTATTTACTTAGCTATAGATACCCCTCAGTAGATGAATGGATCAAGAAAACGTGGTATATATCACAATGGAATTCTATGCCTCCATCAGAAGGAATGACATTGCCCCATTTGTTAGGAAATGGAAAGGCTTGGAAAAAATTATATTAAGTGAAGTAAGCCAAGCCCATGAAGCATAGGTCCCATGGTTTCCCTTATCTGCAATATCTAGTATATGTCTGAGTCAAGCAAAAAAAAGGTCAGATAAGGTGATGTTAGGGAAATGAACCCAAAGATATGTATTCAAATATTTTTTTCTTTCATGCGATTGTTTCTAATACATTTATAAGACTATTTCTTTGTTGCTTTGTATGTCCCTCCCCCACAGTATAACCCCTGCTTTCACTGTATTTGATGGCGGTATAATTTGTGGAGGGGAAGGGGAAAAACAAATCGTTTAAATAGGGATACAGGTGGACCCATTGCAACAATGAGATGTACAAGTCGTTATGTCGAAAACAAAGTTTACAACTTTGGTTCTTGGGGAGGGGAGTAGTGGGGAGGATTGGGTGGGGGGGAGGATTGGAAGGAATGGGAAGGGGAAACAAAGGAGGAGGCTACAATGCTTGATAAGAAATGTACTCATTATCTTGTCCATGTAATTGTAACCCCTCTCTACTGTATTTTCACAATAAAAAAAAATTAAAAAAATATTGAGACAGAAAAGTGTATACATTATTAAAGATAATTTTATGCAATTCTCAGATAAATGAATTTTTTAAATATTTTATTGTAAAGATACTATACAGAAGAGTTACAGTTATATGAGTAAGGTAATGATTACATTTCCTATTGAGCATTGTTATCTAACCCTCGTTTATTTTTCCCCTACTATACCTTCCTTTCTGACCCCCTCAACCTCTCCGTCCCCTCCAAAGTTGTAAAGTTCATTTCCAACATACTGTCTTGTACATCTTATTGTTACAATGGGCCAACCTCTATCCTTGTTTCAGCATTTTGCCATTTCCCTTCCCCTCCCCAAATTAGAAAAATGTATATTCAAGATACAAGGCACCAATCAAATACAGTGACAACAGGGTTATACCATAGAGGGAAGAACATACATAAGAAACAAAAAAATCACATAGTACATTAAAAAAGAAAAAAAAAACCTCTTATGTTCCTATCTTGGAGTTCATTTTGCTTAGCAGCATCTTATTTGTTTAAGTATTTAAGGTATTTCAGTTTTTAAAAACTGTTCCTAGGAGTTGTTCTTCCAAACTTTTTATTTTAATAAATTATTATTTGTGCATGTTATCATCTTTTATCTGAATTAACCTATAGTTACTTTTAAGTCATACAGTGCCATTTTAAGTCTCACTATTTAGTGTGGGCTTACAGATATATCAAATTTCTACTATTTATGGTAAATATTTCTATTTCTATAGGGCACAAACAATAATTTCCCCATGTAATTAGTAGCAAAATTTTCAAAAATAATTCTTTACTAATTTTTCCTACTTAACTAATCACTTGGCTTTTTTCACCTTTAAGTACTTGTACAAAGGAGTTGCCATTTAGCGCAGCAATTTATGAAAACAATATGTCATGCTCAATGTCAACCTTTTCAACATTCTCACCCATCCCTCCCCAACATACCCCTTCCCTCACACTTCTTTTTCTTCTTTTTTTCTGATCCTGTGCCTTGAACTCTGGGCACTGTCCTTGAATGCTTTTGCTCAAGGCTAGCATGTACCACAAGAGCACTACTTCCAGCTTTTTCTGTGATTAATTGGACTTTCCTACCTGGGCTACCTTTGAATTATGATCCTTAGACTCAGCCTTGGTGGCTAGAGTGGCTAGAGTTACAGGCATAAGCCACCAATGTCCAGCTTCTCACACTCCTTAATTTTGTAAGATAAACATTGAATTCTTGGTTGCATTCACTCCCTCTTCTCTTCATTTATCCACCATTTCCCCTTGACTTCACCCTACTCCTTTTGATTACCTGCTGCCTACTTTTGATAGATTTTAGGAGGAAAAAACAACAATGCAGACTTATATGAAATAATGGGTTTCTGATAAATGAAGAGCAGAAAATTATCCTAGACATATACTAATTATTTCAAATAAGGGAAACCATGAACCATGTGACCTATATTTCTTTGAGTCTGTATTACTTCACAATATGATCTTTTCCAAGTTTTCCCATTTCGTAACACATAGAGTAGTGTCATTCTTTCTGATGGAAGCATAGAATTCCATTGTGTGTGTGTATGCTTCTATTATATATATATATATATATATATATATATATATACATATATCACATTTTCTTGAAAATTACCTTACTTATGTAACTGTAACCCCTCTGTACATCTCTCTCTCTTTATACATACATACATACATATATATATATATATATATATATATATATATATATATATATAAACCTTAGTTTTCCAGTACTTTAAATCCAATTGATATAACCTTTGGTAGTTTCTAGCAAACTCCCCCATGGATGCCGCTTTTCATATATGTAAGGGAATTAAATTAGATGAATGTGAAAGTTCTTTCTGATTCCAAGATTCTAGTTTTCTTAATATTAATATATTTGTGACTTCTGAAGTAATAAAACTCTCAAATTGTAAAAAAAAAGAAGAGCAGAAACTAAATTAATAAGGTCCAAAAATATTTCTTTTTAATTGTAGCTTTCTCCACATCTTTGTCTCATTCAAGATAAGACTCAAAATCTTGTCACATCATCCTATTACTCACATCTCCAATCAGATTTGGAAGCTTATTAAATTTTTCAACTCATTCCTAGCATAAGAGAAGGAGTAGACAAGGGGAAAAGAAAATTTCTTTATTACAAAGCCAGGTAAATGAGTGATAGCCCTCCTCATACATTACTTGTGAGAAAGATTTAGTAGCTTCTTTTTATTTAATCCTTACTCTTAACCCAAAATTGTTTACTACCTTTTTAACAAACCAGAAGAAAGTGATAGAGCACAAAGAATTGTTTCTATATGTGAGGAATTCATCTGGTAACCATGATCAAAAAAACAAAAAACCAACAACAAACTGGCTTTTCACTAATAATATAAGTAGGTGGAATTTTTTGAAAGGAATAAATAATAGGAGTTAGGATGTACTGACTTTTATATTCTTCAAATACCACAGTTGTACCTAGGCCAAGGAACAATTTTATCATTCATCCAGCAGCATCTTCTCTTAAAATGTCTTCTTTCTCAGCCTTTATCTCTGTATCTCCTTGATGCAGCTCATTTGTCTTTGTTACCTGCAGCCCACTCAATGAGAATAGAGTTGACAATACATGGACCTTAATCTAAGCATCAGATTTGAACATTCCCACAGAAAGACTCGAAAACATCTGCCAGCTCTTATAATAAAAACTGAGAATGTCTGGATAAGCTTCAACCTAGAATGACAGATTATTTGTATAAACATTCAGAAATTTAGAGTGTCATTTATTGAATTTTCAAATAATTCAATTTTCATACTTTCGTCAAGTATTTCATTATTCAAGAACAAGTGGAAAATGGAAGACAATAAATGGATCACCTAGTACAGATATTAATAATTGCTTATATTGCTCTAATTGGTATTTCTAAAGACAAAGATCTGCAATAGACAGCATCTTTCTAAGTGCATATACCTTCTCATTTGAGTGTATTTCAAGTGCCATGTGGAAAAATACAGAAGGAAAAAAGGAAACATAATGAGAGATTTTATTTTGTCACTAGGGATACTTTGAAGTTTCTCATTAATCTTTTAGGCCATTAGGACATGTTAATGAACTACTCTAGACTAGTAACATATCTAAGCTAAGAGAAAGTAAAATTCTTACCTTTAAAACTTTCTCTGTTACTCAAATGTATGGTAATTCTTCTTATTTGAACAATACTTTAAACTGGCTGTGAGTATGAACTTAAATATCCTAGCAATCTTGCAACTATTTTATTTTATCTGCCTGGACTTTTGAAGAGAAAGGTAAAAGAAGGTAGTCTTTTCAAGCATGAAATTCCTAAATTAATAATAATCATTTGTCCATTTAACACATGGACAGCTCTTTATCTAAAACCAAGAGATTGCTGTTAGTGACAAAAACTGTCTATACTGTTGTGGCCACACTTTTTAAAAGAAGATATTATATTAAACTAATTTCTAGGATTCAGAATAAAGATTTAATCAGAGTACTCTATATTTTTTGTTTCCATTGTTAGTTTGCTACTTGCTGCTATCAATTGTCTGAACAGTGGCTTAAAACACAGTATATACATTATTTTACAGTTCAGGAGTCATACAGTGGAAGTCTTCATTGAGCAATATTATTTTCAATGTTTTAGAGGAATATCCCTTGTTTTTACCTTTTTGTACCATTCAGAAGCATTGGTTTTTTGTAGCTGTGTCTCATTTATACTTACTTTATTACTGGTATTTGTTAGGACAGGATAGTAAGTCATTGTTTATATTTATATTTCAATTCTTTAATTAAAATTAATTTCTCTGTTTATATCAGCCAAAAATCAACATTGTAATCATATAGTTTTATCTTTTATTTTTAAAAAAAATGAGTCTAATTACATTTTTTCTAAAAATGCCCCTACAAAATTTTATAATTGAGCCAATAGATTTTCTTGTATATTTTCCTCAAAGATTTCTAACAATAAGATATTTTCAGAGAATAAAATGTGAGAAGAATTTCTCAAGGTTATAGTTCATGTCTTATTCACAATTACCCTCCTTTTAACTTCTGTAGTAGCACCTGTTGCATTGAAAATTCCCAGAAACATTTGTTGGGCTGAGCTTAATTTTTCTTAAGAAAGAGCACTAACAAATAGGATCCATTAATAAAATGTAGTCTTTTTAGTTGTATAAAAATAGAGAAAGAGAACCTTAAGCCAGACAGTCAATATTCTCATGACTTGGAAAAGAAGTATATTTTGTGATTTATTTTGTGTCACATCCTATAAGAAAAATTCAGTCCTGTGGAGAATCCAGTGGTGTTTGTACTTATTAAAAGCAAGGTACTTTTGAAAAGTAAGAATGTTAATGTCACAACCAATCGCTAAGTGATAATGTAGAGTCAGGCTATCTTAAGATTTACCTACCCCCAGCTTAGGCTCAGAGGCAAAAAAATAAAATTAAAGCTAAATCTCTTTTCCATCTCTCCACTGTTGTCATACCTCATATACTCTATTAATCACTATTATGATTCACCCAAAAGATAAGTGAACCAGTGATGTCATTCCTGTAATACGTATATTATAAATTGGTTGTCAGAGTTTTCTAAAGTAGCTTGATACCCTTGTGTTGCTAAGGTGATTTCTTGATAAAGCATTCTCACAAGAAGATATGTCAGAAGTTGCTATTGACCTATTGCTTAGTGAAAGGAATCAGGTGCTACACAAAGAACACCAGTGCCATTCAGTATAAAATGTAAGATGTCACTGCCCAGCTATGAAGACATCAGGTCATACAATAGGGTGCTTTGTGTTTTTAGCAGCATGAGATGAATTGCCAGTGTTCCTGAACTACAATGTGTGTTCCTAATGAAGGCTGTGTCACTTTCTCAGATATGTTTAGAGGTCTGGATCTCACCCTGAGAAAGATTTTTTTTTCTAAATCTCTCATTTTAATATGTGTTTCATTTCTCAGATGTTGTGTTTAGCTGTTTAGTTCATGTTGGGTAAGCACACTGATGAATGCTTATAGTGAATATGTAATATTTTCAGAAACAGCTATAAAAAATGTCAGCACTATATACTAAACAACTAGGTGTCAAATCTGCTAAACAAGAGAAAAGAATTCATTTAAATGCCTTTTCAAAGACTCTGTGTACAAACAAACAAAAAAAAAACCTGAGTGCCTATACAGTGCTTCTTAATGCCATAACAAACTTAACAAAGCTTAACTAAAAAAGGAAAAGAATTAAATCATGAAAAATATAAATTACAGATACTGTTTAGGGTATAATGTATATACAAATAAAACTGGCAAAAATGATTAAAGAGTTGTAAAATTCATTTTGTTTTAACAGATACATTGCATAAAACCAATATACTATTGTTCATTGAAAATACCAAAAAGCTATAATTTAAAAAACTGCCTAAACATTTTATTATTTTATAGCAATAATGGGCAAGATAATTAGTTATAAGGTTGTCACATTTTTCCATGTTTTTTAAGATACTTACTACATTTGGCTATATTTTTAAATATTTCAAAACAAAAGTTCTCTGAAGCTAGAGATAGTGTTTCTCTCAAGAGTAAAAATCAGATATATGTACTGAATATTGTAAAGACCCATTCTTGGTAAACTCTGAGATTCTCCCCTATATCAAAATCAAGCCTGGGTAGGTTCTTTTGACATGTCAGTACTGCCCTGGGAATGCCATTGCAAAGAGAACCAGTGCTAAAATGCTAATACTCTTGCTACTATTACATTTCCAATAGTCTCAAAAACAAAATAAAACATAGGAATCAACCTAACCAAGGAAATGAAGGACATATTATATGAAAGTTATAAAATGTTGAGGAAAACTGGGGAAGATTTAAGTGGGAAGACCTTCTATACTCCTGGATTGGCAGAATTAATATGAGGCAAATGGACAATATTGCCCAAGGCAATCTACAAATTTAATTTTAATGTAACACCCATCAAAATCCCAACATCCCTCTTTTCTGAGATAGAGAAAGAAATCTTAAAATGCATATGGAACCAAAAAGGCACCAAATTGCAGAAGCAACCATTAGCCCAAATGTAGTGATGGAGGTATAAAAATTTCAAACTTAAAACTACTAGAGAGCTATAGTAATGAAAAGAGCTTGTTAGTGGCACAAAAACAAGCCAAAGACCAATTAAACAATAGAAGACTCAGAAGCAAACCCACAGACCTATAGCCATCTAATATTCAATAAGGAAGACAAAAACGTAGGCTGGAAGAAAGACAGCTCCTTCAACAAATGGTACTGGGAAAACTGGATAGCCACATGCAGAAAACTGATGCTGTAACTCTATCACATTTGCACTAGTATTGATTCAAAATGCATCAAGGACTTCAATGTAAGACCTGAAAACATGAAGCTATTAAAGAAAGGAGTTCCAGACACATTAAAACTCCTGGGCACTAATAGAAATGTTCTGCATAGAGATCCAGAAACACAGAAAATCAAAGAAAGAATTCATAACTGAGATTGCAAACTTTATACTTGACTTTGACTTCGCCATTCAATGTTTTGTCTGTTTGGACTTGTTAGCAAAATCCAGTTATCATGCTTTATTGTGTTTGTCATACCTGCTGCTCCCACCCCTAATCACACAGTCTTTGAATGTGAATAATAGTCCCCCTTTCCTCAGGATATCACTAAGGAATCTTTCACCTTTGCTCTGTAATTCTCCAGTAATCGATTTAATTGTCCCTCCTTAGGCTTTTCTTAATCACTAGGTAACCTTGCATTAAGCTCTCCTTTATAGATCTAGTTACTTATTGTTATTTGACACCTTATTATAGATTCTTAAGAAACAGAAAACTAATTCATTTTGGTCTTTATTCTTAGAGTCCTATAGAAGAAAGAATTAATAATTTTTTTTAAAAATCAGAACTGGATTTGAATCACACACATTAGAATCCTTGCAAAAAAATTGCTCATTTTATAAATTCATTACTTAAGGAATATAAAATCTAATCCACTAAATTATTTTGATGACAGAACATGACAATGAAAGTAAATCCAATCACATCATTTATACTATATTGTAACACATTCCTTGAATAGTACCTGATAGCTAAGCCAGAACTATGTTTTTTAATTTTTATTAAATTTTTATTGTGAAAATACTGTACAGAGGGGTTACAATTACATGGGCAAGATAATGAGTACATTTCTTATCAATCATTGTAGCCTCCTCCTTTGTTTCCCCTTCCCATCCCTTTCCATCCTCCCCCTCCCCCCTCCCTACCCAATCCTCTCCGCCCCCCCCCCCAACCAAAGTTGTAAAGTTCGTTTTTGACATAACACCTTGTACTTCTCATTGTTGCAACGGGTCCACCTGTATTTAAACGACTTGTTTTTCCCCTTCCCCTCCACAAATTATACCGACCTCAAATACAGTGAAAGCAGGGGTTATACTGTCGGGGAGGGACATACAAAGCAATGAAGAAATAATCTTATAAATGTGTTAGAAACAATCGCATGAAAGAAAAAAAAACATTTGAATACATATCTTAGGGTTCATTTCCCTAACATCACCTTATCTGACCTTTTCTGCTTGACTCAGACCTATACTAGATAGTGCAAATAAGGGAAACCATGGGACCTATGTTATTTTAAAGAATATGCATTCATTTTCTTATCAATTTTATGAAATAAATGAAGTACTTACACATTTGGTTAAAAATTCCGAAGATAGCCAGGCACGTGTGGCTGGCATCTGTAATCCTAGGTACTCAGAAGGCTGAGATCTGAGCATCATGGTTCACAGCCATCCCGAGCAGGAAAGTCCTTGAGACTCTTATCTCCAATTAACTACCAGAAACCTGGAAGTGGCACTGTGACTCATGTGGTAGATTGCTCGCCTTGAGCTGAAGAGCTCAGGGACACTGCCCAGGCCTGGAGTTCAAGCGCCAAGACCAACCAACCAACCCCCCCCCAAAGAAAAAATATCTAAGAACAACATACTGCAAAATTATAGAGCATAGTATTTCTGATTGGAGCCTTACCTGTCTACTTGCTTTATTATTATTCTTTAATGTACATTTGTGAATTCCAGCTAATCACATTCTAATTGTTTCTAAAATTTTTTTAAAAAATAAAATTTATACTTCTTTCAATTGTCTCAGAAAATCTGGCATTAGCAGTATTATTAAAGTAATTAGGGAATTGAAATCACTAGAGATTTCATACAAATCTGTTCTGGCTTTATTTTTAAAACTCTAATATAGTTCATTATAGATAACTTCAGGGTGTTTATGTTTAAATTAGCATGAAACTAACTTACATAATGCATATAATTAGCAATCTTTTGCTCTATTAACACTTTTATGGAATAATATAGTAAGAATAACTACATCTCAGACCTTTATCCAAAAACTAAAAGAAGAACTGAATTTCTAGTATTCATGACTTATGTTGATATATATACTATATATATATATATATTCCATATATATATATATATATCACTAATGGAGGAAGTGAAGAAAATGAAACATGTGATTAAAGTGGAAACTTTAATTATATCTTGAAGTTCATAGAAATCATGCTTATTTTCATTAGTTTAAAATATTCATGATTGAGAAGTTGCCAAAACTCTGAGGCTTCTTTTTCCTATTTATGACAGTTATTAGATTATTATATTTTAGTGGCCCTGATACTTTTGTGACATTTTTAGCTGTTTATCAGACTTTTCTTTTTTTCTTTTTTTTTTTAACTTGATGATTGATGTTAAATAAGATTCACATATGTAACGTACCATTTGGCCAAATTTTTCATATGTATATCATCATTCTATTTAAAATATTGAAGATATCTATTACTCCAAAAGTTGTTTTTGCACTTTTGTAATCTCTACCACCTGCCTCTTCTCTTGACAACTACTGAATTTCTTTAATAGTATTATAATTTAATTTATAACTGCATTGTCTAATTTATTAAAACTATTAAAAATATGCACCCTTTTGGTTTAGCTTCTTCCCTGTAAGAATTATTTTGTTGTTAGTGAAGGTATTTTTGTGCAACAATTATTAAAGTGAAAGTCCTGAAGCAGTATTTACTTTACTGGTAAAAATATATTACTTAAATTAATGTTAAATTGTATTATGACCTATCAATGAAGTTTATTGAATGAAAAAGGATTCTTATCAGAAAAAATGTTTATGGGAAAATTTTTGCAATATTTTCATTATCAACTGATCTTTATTCTAACTTTAGGTTACTATATAATAACTGTAAATATTTTCTATAGCTTTATTATATATGATACACAAATTCATTTATCTTCATAGGCAGAATTATTCAGTTTCTGAGACCTATAGGGTAAAGAAATCCTGAACATACACAAGAAATAAAAAGATAAACCCAGACCCTCTGGTAATGTTACTCAGATGCCACCTTTTCTGAATTTATCTGGGCAACATACATTATTCATATCCATTAACCACTTAATAAGCAAGTACTATGCGAATGTAAATACTGCAATGGCTGTCATTTCTCTCTGAAAACTAGGCATAGTCTTTTTAGAAAATAATTAAAGATTACATACTCTTATTAAATGAAACTATTTGAGGGCACTCATTTGATAGCTCTCAAAATAGAACTTTGTTTTCAGAAACAGTTTATAAATGATATTTAATGGAGTTTGCCCTAAAATTCTTATATGCCAGCTTGGTTTTGTAAAGTATATCTTGAAATGGAAATTGGAATTATCCAAAATGGGATTTCAATAACTATGAAGCCAATTCAAGAGAACCTCAGAAGATTGGAATTCGAATATTTGCAAAGGTAGTCTAAGTATTTGTCCACAAATAGACTACTCATGACCTGAAGACAATATATACCAAGATCCAAGACCCTGCCTCACACTTAGGGCCAACTGGAAAACTGAGAAGTATGACACAAGTTAGAAATTGATCTTGACTTAGGAATCAAAGTGAATATAGAAGTGCTAAGTGAGTATTGTGCTAAGAAAACATACTTTCAAGATAGTTTTCAATGGGGTAAAATTGTTCACTGTAAGTAAATGGAGAGAAATAATGGGAAGGCTACCCTCAGAAAAAGTATACTGGCATACAAACAACTTACAAATGGTGTCCTTTAGGGTTTGGAAAGAATAGAATGTTTTCTCAGTAGCTAAGAAAAATATAAACCATTAAACAGTTTGCCCTAAATATCCCTGTATTGTACAGTGGAAAATAGCATTATACGTAGAAAGAGAAAGAAGCGGTAGTTACTCCATCAGAAACATTCAGCAACAATATAAAGAAAGCAAATAAAGTGACATCAGCCTCTGCAACATCTGGAGAGTTTATGTAAGTTTTACAAAGTAAGAAGGTGTACAGAGCTATCCTGCTTAACTATTTAGGTAAGCATGTAGTTATTCATACATTTATAAATTATTACCTTACTATAATTTCTAATCATAACATGAGAATGCTCTGAGTCTTAAAAATAAAATATATGGAGGAAATTAATTAAGGATAGAGAAGAATGGAAGAGTAAAAAGTACCGGTAGATCCTGCAGACCTGTTTCTAGCAATGATTAGATACAGGTATAGACAATGTCATACAGATATAGACAAAGAGAAGAGGGAGAACAGCTCTGCCCCATCAGTTGGAACCTGCTTGGAATTCTGGCCCTTCCATTCTTTCTTTACTTGCTGCTTCTGGTAACCTGACATTAAATGTGACCTGCATAAACTGAGTCAAAATTTTAATGTATCTTAAATAAGTCATTGCATTCAATTTTGTCCTGCTTCAAATGATAACTTCAGAATGTACTTTCCTATAAGTCCACTTTAAAGTTTTCAATTTGGTCCCATTTCCTCAATCATAAATAGATCCATTTGTGTAATGGCAGATAGCTGAGATTTCAGATTTATCAGAGAGAGAGGGAAGAGGGTGTTTTCAGTTGATTTCATCTTTCTTCTTACCTGTAGTAACCTTTGGCCAAAAGGATTCCTACTGTATTAAATTGAAATGACTTATGGGAATATGTTTTAACCTTAGAAATCAAAAACTAGAAATAATTCTCTAAGAGGATGAGCCATTATCTGCTCAAAAAATGCCTTCTAAATGATGCATTACATTAGGACTGAATGAAAAGTTATTGAAATAACATTCTCTGTGTGTATATATGTATATATATTAGAGCCATGTGTGTATATACATATATATATATGTACATATACATAGATATAATAGATCTAAAGAAGCTATAAATGCAAAACAAGCATCTTAGTAGTTAGGACTCTGTGGTCCTAATGAAAGATAATTATGATTGCCTGGGACAAACTAGGACCCCATGTGGGTGGCAAAAATCATCTATAAAATGTCAAACACATTTGGGAAAATGTAAAACACTAAACGTTTAAGAAGCTCAAGCTCGGCTCCTTCCAAGAGAGATATGAGATCTCATCATGAAACACTTTTTAAATGCATTTTTTGTGATTTAGGAAGATTTTAAATAAAAGTTTGGGTAAAAGATTTCTGCTGTTAGAAACAATCGCATGAAAGAAAAAAAAACATTTGAATACATATCTTAGGGTTCATTTCCCTAACATCACCTTATCTTACGTTTTCTGCTTGACTCAGACATATACTAGATATTGCAAATAAGGGAAACCATGGGACCTATGTTTCTTTGGGCTTGGCTTACTTCACTTAATATAATTTTTTCCAAGTCTTCCCATTTCCTAACAAATGGGGCAATGTCATTCTTTCTGATGGAGGCATAGAATTCCATTGTGTATATATATCACATTTTCTTGATCCATTCATCCACTGAGGGGCATCTGGGTTGGTACCATATCTTAGCTATAGGAAATAGTGCTGCAATAAACATAGTCTGTTTTTTTCTTTCATGTGATTGTTTCTAACACATTTATAAGATTATTTCTTCGTTGCTTTGTATGTCCCTCCCCGACAGTATAACCCCTGCTTTCACTGTATTTGATGTCGGTATAATTTGTGGAGGGGAAGGGGAAAAACAAATCATTTAAACAGGGATACAGGCGGACCCATTGCAACAATGAGATGTACAAGTCGTTATGTCGAAAACAAACTTTACAACTTTGCTGTTGGGAGGGGCAGGGGAGGATGGGAAGGGATTAGAAGGGGAAACAAAGGAGGAGGCTACAATGCTTGATAAGAAATGTACTCATTATCTTGCCCATGTAATTGTAACCCCTCTGTACAATATTTTCACAATTAAAAAAGAGATTTCTGCTGAATTTACAAAAGGAAGTACCTAATTATGACTTGAATTAATTAATTTAATAAATATTACAAATCTATAAGCTGAGGATCACTCTATTTTATGGCCTTTCTGAATATTTTTTTCTTTCATCATCCAGTGTGTATACTTGTAGATTTGTGGGCACAGTCTTGTTACCACAAAGGAGCAAAACCATGCAACCTATGTTTCTTTGGGTCTTGTTTTCTTATTCTTTTTTCCACACTCTCTTCAGGTTACTACGTTAAATTACTGGACAGTGAGCAATGTATGTCTTTAAACTTTATTTTCCGTAGCTCTAAGAGTCTGGGAAGTCTTAGATGAAGGAATAGCAGACAGGTTCTTGTGAATGCCTCTACCATTCAAGGAAGCACATTCTAACTGGGTCATCAATGATAACTGGAGGAAGGCAGTTCCCTGGAGCATCTGTTTTTAATTTTTTTTATGTTTGAGACATTATTTCTATGTAACCTAGACGTGCCCCAAATCTGTGATCAGTAGCATCCTTAGTAGTAGGGGTATAGGTAAAGGTCACCATTCCAAGCATTCCATTCTAATTATGAGTACTGTGTTAACAATTTAACCAACTTTCAAAAAAATCCATCTTGAGTACCATCACACAGATGATTGTAATTCATCTTATGAGTTTGGAAGGAGTCAAGAGCATTGAGATCATAGCAAAAATGATTCTAGTTCTAAATCAAATGTCCTCGTGTTTGCATTGAAAATTTACATTGTACATTACAAATATTATGATAAAGTCTATACAAATTACTTAAATGTTTAATTTTACTTTACCTCATCAAGTAGCAAATACAAACAAAACCAAAGGCACATGTGCACAAATTCAGGAAAGACTATAGATGATATGTTATAGCTTCATAATTTAGTTCTTTTTCATATAAGTTTTTTATTGTGAAAATACTGTACAGAGGGGTTACAGCTACATGAGCAAGGTAATGAGTTCATTTTTTATCAAGGATTGTTGCCTCCTCCTTTGTTTTTCCCCTACCATCCCTTCCCTCCCACCTCCACAACTACACTCTCCCTAACCTCCACTTAAATTGTAAAGTTCGTTTTTCAACGTAGTGTCTTCAGTTTGGTTCTTTAAACACACTGGTTCCTTCTGTTGCTTGAAAAAAGGTCTGTATTTGTACCGTGAACCATGTCGTAGAATGTATACATCTCAATCTACTGTTGAGATTATCAATTATAGGAGAAAAGAAAGGAAGTATGATTGTCTGGGGGAAATACCCGTAATACCCAGCAAAATGGGATCAGCTAGTTGCACAGTGAACTTTGAAACTGACCTGGATAGGCCTTGGAGAAATTTTCAGCTGGGCTGAGATGATCAGAACTAAAGTCAGGTTACCCTGGGCAAGCTTCTCTCCTAGGCAAAAAAAAAAAAAAAAAACCAACCTTGACAGTAACTCACTGCAAGCCATGAGCAAATATTCTTCTCAGCAGCAGGAGAATGAATAGCTCAGTCCATAGGGGGAGATCTGTCAGAGATGCAAAATATCCAGATCAATAAATAAGAGAGTCTGGACCATGTCTCTGAGAATCAGCTATTATTCCTCTATTCCTCTTTGGTTTTCTTTAAAAATAGAATCCATGGAAATAAGATGAACTAATCTTTGACAAGGAATGAAACCACTTGCAGTTTATCTGCTTTATATTACTTTTTCATGGGAGCTTTCCTTACATGTCAAGGCAGAAGCATCTAGTCACATTTCTACATGATTAAATGTGTTCTGTTTCATTAGGGCATAGTTTTGACAATACTGGACTGTCAACCAACGTAATACACAAGGCTTCTAACTCTGATCACAGGGGAAAGAGAGGCCAGGGAAGCAGAGCTGGAGAAGATACAGTAAGCCCTGAAGCAGCAGTCCATTAGACCTCATTATGTACAAGAAACCGTCTCTTTTTTGTTGGGGATAGAAATATCCCAGGTTAGTTGGCCCAATTTTAAACATGTTGTATTGTGAACTATTGAATGCATTCTTAAGGAGGTAGAGAGAGCATTTTAAGAATACTATCGTAAGTGGTTATATTTTCAAAAACCTTATATTTCTCCTGGTTTTATATTTCAAAACTTTATACTAAACTTGCTCATCCTTTTCCATCAACACAGAGTTGAGCTGGTATGATTCATGCAAACAATGCCTGCATGCTAGTTAATGGTTGAGAATCTGGGTAGCAGAAGTGAGCAGAAGAAATATATTGATTTGAGTAAGCATGTGCTCATACTATGTGTTTCCCTTATTCAGGCCCCAGCAGCATAATGTTGTATAGGTGGCCATCCACACCAGTTCCTAGCCAACTAGATTCATGAACAGGCTCACAGGACCATCAAGTTAGAAGTGCCTCAGAGTCAATTTAGTGTTCTTCACTCATTTAGTCCTAACAAAGCTGAACATTGTGTTTGTACTTCGCATTGTATTTTTCCATTGTACACATTCATGGCTTCTCCTGCTTACAAGCCAAAATATATAATAGGATTAATAGGATCAAAGAACAAAGAGGAGAGAGGCCAATCTTAGGTATATTGTTATTTGCAAGAAAATCAGTAGCTTTCTTCAAAAGACAAAATATTGTCTCTACAAAAAAAAAATCTTAAAAAGTAGAACTCTTCTGAAAGAGGAGAGGAAGAACGCTATCCACTGAGTCCTTTCTATTATGAGCCCTGAGGTCAATGTCAAGTTTACAGAATTTTTAGAATCTGTGAAACACAGTTTGAAACCATTGCTATAAGGTTTTGCCTAGTGAAGCCACCTATATAAATCATATATATACATATATATCACCCATATATCATATATCTATATCACCTATATATATCATATATATATATACATACATAAAGGAAATACCCACCTAATGTAGCACCTAGAATGTACCTTTTTAAGATAAGGTTTTACTACCCTCCCTCAAAATAGGGCAAAGAAAAGATACTAGCATGAAGTGGTAGATGGGAAAATGAAGCCAAGAACTCAATGTATGTTCTCCAAAATTAAGAAAAATGAAGTAACTTGTGAGGGATGGTGAGAATATTGAAAAGGGAGACATTGATCAAGACACAGTATAATTAAAAACTGCTTGTTAATAACAACTCCTTGGTAGAACTACTTACTGGTAATACATTTTAAAAACAAAAGAAAAAGGAAAGATAGTAAAAGTGTTTAGATGATATCTGATCCCAGTCAGTGGATGCTTCTTCTCCTTGCCACACATTGTGTTCTTCCCTAAATTCTTCCCTATCTCCCTTAATTCTGATATGCTGAACCAGTGTTTTACAGCAATAGAGTATACACCTAAAAGGTAGAAGAGACACAATTTTAATCCACGATGGTTTTGATGTAAGGTAAACTCCGTGGGTGTCAGAGAAACCACATGTTAAGAAGCCGGATCAAGAGTCTTTATTAGTCTTTATTAGTGTCTGCAGGTGGATTTCTGTCTTAAAGACCTGAAGTCCCCTCTACCATACTGAACATTGTTCCAAAACTGAGAGAGCAGAAAAACCAGATCAACTGTAATGGAGATCAAACGTGGGACGCCATGGTGACAGGGAAAAAGCGGAGAAACATGAGACAAAAGACACAGACAGGAGGCATGGTGTAATGGCGCCTAAGCTGGTCTGTGCCAAAATAGGTTCATGGTCAGGGAGCAGAGTCACAGGAAACTCGAGAGTCTCCCAAGTTCAAGGCACAGAACTGACAGATCCAGTAACCTAGTGTCCAAGTCCCACCCCTGCCTCTAGGAATTCAGGCTTGCCCATTACCTTCCTCCACTATGAAGACAAGATGGTGCCTGTTAAATCCAATTCTCTGCATGTGGGCAAATGGCTCTGGTTAGACCTAACATCCCTACTTCAGTTGACTCCATCATCCTCGAACTAATGAACAGGAAAATACTAAATGTAATCTTTTTTGACCATCCATAAAACCTCTATTTGTTACTAAATACCTGAAGTAACAATAAGCATGATTAAATAGAGATTGTACAATTGGAAGTACAAGTAAGTTTGTTTAAGACATGGAGGATATGAGAAATCATTAGAAATGAAAAGTGAATATCAGGAATAGTGCCTAAGATCTGACTCCCATGCTCAAGTTTTAAAAAGCAATACTTATTCCTTTGTGAGAGGAGGAACTGCTATGTAAATACCTTCAGAAATCTGGTGTGTGTCCAATGTTTGCTGGTTTGCAAGAGCTAAGGAGAACAGCGAAGGAGATTAGAAAGAAATAAAAAGATATTGAAATGTCAGTGATGAAAACATATGAGGCAATTCCACAACTGGACTCTTTATATAATATAGAAGAGTAAATTTGTATGTGAAAACTGACTTTCCAGAGTTATATAAATATTTTCCTCTGAAAATAATTCATCATCATCAAAAAAATAAGTCTTCCTAGTGAAATCATTATGCTTCTGGGAATTGGACAAGTCCCATCAGTTAGAATTCATTCCCTGGGTTCTTTCACAGGAAAGTAATCAATTCAGCCCAAGAAAACAAACCATTTTATGGCTGGCACCATCTGCATGATCAAATGAGTCACTGAGGAATTAGGAGCCCTACCTCCTTAAAACAAGGAAAATGTGCTGGATTTGAACTGGCAAATTATACAAAATGCATGTTACAAAAGAGGAAAAATGAATCACAAACTATCATTTATTTTATTATGTAGATGAAAATAATAATACTAAAATGCTTTTGCCTAAAAATTGACAAACTTTGCATTTAACTTATATTACATTTTGAGTATTATACTTCTTTTCAAATAGAAATGGTAGATGTAAAATGTACTTAGAGCTTTTGTAAAAGTAATTTGCAATAGGTAATAGAGTGCCTTAAAACACTTTTCCCTTTAATTCAGCAATTCTATTTCTGGATATCTATTCTTAGGAAATAATAAAAAGTACAGCATTAAAGAAAAATTGGGGGAAATATTCTTGATGTTACGATTATTATGGAAATCTGGAGAAAAAATCTAATTATAGCATTAAATAATGACTTGAAGATAAGTGTGAAACATAATTCTACTGGTCCTTAAAATTATGATCACAAGAAATTTTAATTAGCAAGATTTATCTTTAAATACAGGTATTCAAACTGTATCAATTATTGAATTTAATCTCAATTAGTATGAAAGCACATGTAGATCAATGTATATTATATGTTTACAAGAAAATAAACAAACATATTTTTTAAATTGTAAATATACTGTACTGAGGCATTAGTTACATAAGTAAGGTAGTGAATGGAGCACTGTTACCCACTCCTTTGTTCTTCCATACTATACCTTCCCTCCTACCTCCCCAACTCCTCACCCCCCCAACCCTTCACCCCCCCCCAGCCCCTGCAAGTTGTAAAGTTCATTTGCAACATAGTCTCATTGTTACAGTGGGTCAAACTGTATCTTTGTTTCAGCACTTTGCTATTACTCTTCCCCTCCCCAAATTGGAAAAATGTATATATAAGATTCAGGGGATCAGAATCAAATACAGTGACAACAGAGATTATACCATAGGGGGTAGAACATACAAAGAAACAAAAAAAATGACATAGTACATTAAAAACAACTGCAACAAAGAAAAAACATCTTGTGTCCATATCTTGGGGTTCATTTTGCTTAGCATCCTCTTCTATGGTCATATGTCATAGCTTTTAGCAATAGATATGAATCATTAGACACAGATATCAATAGTAATAAACTTTGTGTTTAAAAATGAGAAAAAAAGATCAGAAAAACATAGCATTACAATTTCAAATGTTACAATTCTATGCAATGTGGTATTCTTGACTGAATATGTACATACATACCTATCATGTGCATGTGTTTTCAGTGTGTGTATATGCATTTGAATATATATAATGAAATGCAGGTACAGATGTATGGACAACAGTAGACAAAGAAAAGATAGAATGAAATACACTACCAGAAGAAAGTATTTGAATTACTTATACATTATAAATTATAATATTTTTATTCAAAGTTATGCACATAATGTGATTGAGCCCTTTATTATAAATGTGGAAACAATGAAAATACATAGATATATAAATATATAAATGCACAAAAAGTATGGGATTACATGTTTTAATTTGTTGTGAAATGAAGAAATCCAAGACAATATTAATTTGGGAAATTATTTTGCTTTAAATATTATCAATCAAAATACAGTTGAAAAAACAACAGATGCAGGAGGAGATGTGGCCAGAAGGGAACCTTACTGCATTGTTAGTGGGAGTGTAAACTTGTTCAACCACTTTGGAAAGCAGTATGGAGGTTCCTCAAAAGACTCCACATAGAGCTCCCCTATGACCCAGCAATCCCACTTTTGGCCTTTACCTGAATGATCACAAACAAGACCATACTAAAGCTACCAGCACAACTCTGTTTATTGCAGCATTATTTACCATAGCTAAGATATGGAACCAACCCAGATGCCCCACAGTAGATTAATGGATCAAGAAAATGTGGTTTATATACACAATGGATTTCTATGCCTCCATCAGAAAGATTGACATTGCCCCATTTGTTAGGAAATGGGAAGACTTGGAAAAAATTATATTAAGTGAAGTAAGCCAGGCCCAAAGAAACATAGGTCCCATGGTTTCCCTTATTTGCAATAACTAGTATATGTCTGAGGCAAGCAGAAACAGTCAGATAAGTTGATGTTAGTCAAAATGAACCCCCTAAAAAGACTCAAATGATTTTTCTTTCTTGCTGTTGTTTCTAACATATTTATAAGATGATTTCTTTGTTGCTTTATATGTCCCTCCCCCAAGGTATAACCCCTGTTCTTACTGTATTTGATGTTGGTATAATTTGTAGAGGGGAAAGGAAAAAACAAATTGTTTAAATAGCGATACTGGTCCACCCATTGCAACAATGAGATGTACAAGACATTATGTTTAAAAACGAACTTTATAACTTTGGCAGGGTGGGGTGAGGAGGATTGCAAGGAATGGGAAGGGGAAACAAAGGAGGAGGCAACAATACTTGATAAGAAATGTACTCATTACCTTGCCCACGTAATTGCAACCCCTCTATATGGTATTTTCATAATAAAGAAAGAAAAAAGAAAGAAATTTTATAGTATGACACTATCTCTTGATCCTTTTCTCTCTTACTCTTGTATGCATTTATACATCATTTAATGAGATTTACTTTATTGATTTATTCTTTCTTTTATTTATTTATTTATTTGTAGTAGAAGGAAATGAATCTAGGGCCATATGTACACTAGGCAAGAGTTCAATCTCAAACTTTCACCCCAATCTCCTAACTTAATCTAATCCACATTTGTGGAGTATTATTGACTGTACTCTGTAGGATGTTAAAAAGTGTCAGGCTAAACTCTGATAAATAGGAAAATATAATTATTTCCTTTCCCCCCAAACATGCTACACTGTGGTCAAATCTCTGTCCGTTTTCTCTCTGTAGAAATAAACAAGAAAAGAAGCAGCATCAAGCACACATAAGGTCTATTAGTTATGTAAATATAACAGTAATCCTACAAAGGGAATCTGTTGTCCAGACAAAAGAGAACAGGAAAGGAGAGAAAGATTAAGCATAAAGCAAAGGTGGGATTTGAACCTGTTTATTGGTTCTCAGCACTTGAAATTGTTCACTCAATGCCATGAGTCCTTCTTTTATTTTTTTCTTTTCTAAGAAAAAAGCTTGAGAAGCCCATTGACAGAAACATATTGTTTTCTTTTTACAGGAACTATATGAGATCCACTAAAATCTCAGATCCTATTTGTAAGAAACATTCTTACAAAATGTTTTTTTCTCTAACTCACCTAAAGTACATGAGTACAACAAATAAAGAGGCAAGAGAAGTAAGAACCAACTACTGATTTCACTTCCTGCCTAATTCTAAGTTTTCTTTTTGTTTCCCAGAAAGAAAATAGAGTAATATCTTACCAAACACCAGAATATTTCTAATATCACAATTACCTTATAAAACAACTTTTATAGTATAAGACATTTTAAATTCTAAAATTATAATACTTTAAACTTTTTATTGTTAATCTCTCTACCCACTTAATAAACACCAGCTCATTAATGGTATATAGAAGCAACTCTGTATTTTTATCAAGTCTATAAAATGCCAACACTACCAATTTAAAAGTGGAAAAAAATTAAACCAACTGTCTGACATTGTGTAGAAGCACCCAGTCTCCAAGTAAAGGATCCTTATAAAATCAATTATTTTTTTAAATAAACGAGATGATCCATCTTAGATTAAACACAGAGCTTGGTTATTACATTCATTTTGAAAGTGAGAATTACTAGATTTTCTAAGATAAGAATTAATTATCAAAAAACAAAGAAACAATCCAAACATCATTGAAGATATTGAATTAACACTAAAAGGTTCTTTTAGATTATAATTCAGAAAATGGAATTTGATGGTTTTATACTTTCCAAAAAGTTGTCCATGGATTGAAAAGAAGTGTGAAGAATTTGTATTTCTACTGTACAGTAAATATAAATTTAGGAGGATAATCACCATTTTAAAATATTTATCACCTCATACTCTTTATTCTCCTAATTTCTCATTCTAGAACTCCAGGTTTAAGAAAACTGTTCATTTTATTCCAGCTGTTCTCTACAAAACAAAACAAGAAATTCTCACTACCATTTATTCTTATCAGCATGAAAGATGTGATTGGATTAAAATTGTGATAGAAGTTAAATATTTCATTTGCAGCATATAAATCCTTGCCAAAGAGGCTACAGCTAATGTCACATTTCTTAATACAGTAAAGAGCTTTCCCTGACATTTTAATTTTCACCCACATAATAGTCTTCATCAAATATAAAGGCAAATTAATTTCCTTTGAATACAGCAGTTGTGTACTTAGAGAATGAAGAATGTTTCAACTTTATATGCTAAATCAACAAGATGTAATATTTTGGTTAGTGTCTGAAGGTCAGTATTATAACCTCATTTTCTGTGAGCTGTTGTTTTGTAATTTTTTTAAGATTTGGGAAACTTGAGTTATGATCAATTACACATTGTAAAAACCAAATGAACATCATAAAGATCTTGTCAGGGTATCAGTCTAAGAAAAGTATTATGTTTTATTTCTTTCTCCATAAAAGGCACATTGTGATCATGTATTCTGATAGGCGCAATGCCCTGTAATGAAAAAGAAATCTTTCTTGATTTTTATTCATATATGTGTTGTTTAGGGGAGTTGTGTTTTCCCACACATAAACTTTCATTCTGAAGTCATGCTTTCTATCATTTAGCAATGTTTCATATTAGAAAATTGTACATTTTTTCCTCTGGATATGTTATGGTCTGGATATTTGTGTCTTTTCCATCTTCAGTTCATATTATGGAATCCTAAACTTGATGGAAGTGAGCCTATTACAAAGTAGATTCCTGGGAACTCATTCTCCCCTTCTGTCCAGTGAAGACACGGCTGTGTAACATGTTCTACAAATCAGAAGGCAGTGCTCTTCACTAACAATGAAATAAGTTAGAAATAAGTTCTTGTTGTTTAAAGGATGTCAAACTTACTGTATTCTATTTTATGAACTATAATTATAAAAAGCAAAAGATAAAAGAATTTCTGGTAATTTCACCTTTTGACTTTTATCTGCTGTCCCTGTAGACAAAAATAAAATGTAATTTCTCTAACTTTGCAGTATGGATGGATGCCCATTTAGGACTTCTGCCAGAAACCTTCCCTGTCTGTAGAACTGGACAATTAATATATGTCTTCAGAATTTCCTGTCATTCATTGTGACCATATGTTTTTGAACTCAAATTAGAGAATCCAGTGTTTTAGCAGTGACATAGCAGATTTGTTCTTTCAAGATTCAGAATTAAGAGACACAGTCTTTAATTAGCCAGTGTGCATAGTGTACGCTGCAAAGTAAAAATGGGGGCTGAGACTGCCATAGGTGAACACGTGAAACACAAATAACACTAAGAAGCAGAGAACAGAGAATAAAAGTCAGAAGGCACAAGAAGAGACCTACAATTATGGGAGACTGTCAAATCTCTTAAGGATTAAAGATGACTTGACTCATGGCTTTTCTGCTCAGAGGCAAACAGACTTAATTTCCTCTCCATAAACGTTTGCGTTTACCTCTTGCATCATTTAATAAATCTGTATTTTTCAGTGAAAAGCTCATCAATGAGAGCTCAAATTATAATACAAAGAACCCAGAGTAATACAGGATGGGTGGATAACTTTGCAAATTAATTTGCCATTACCTTATTTTATCATCTTTTATACTTACTTCTTGCAGGAAATATGTTATATAAGGATATGATTTGTCATCTCCTTATGTTATGTGATAACACTTTGCTCAAATGTGCACATCTGCTAAGTGTCTGATCTAAACATTTGTTCCTTTGATAAACGAAATTTTAGTTTAAAATTAATTCACCCATAAATGCACACAACTTATTATTTATACAAATAAATGCAAGATTATTGTGGAGTGATTTAATCAATACATGTTCCACATATTACTTTTTGTTTATTGGGAGTGATTTTAACAGAAAAGTTCAAATGGAGGTTACATTGGGAACCAATGAAGTACAAGCTCTTGTTTTGTGCTTTCGGAGATTGCCAAACATGGAAATGTGTTTCTAAAGACAATACTAACACTTACTTTATTATGTTTGCTGGTCTTTGTATCCCAGTTTCCTCCTCAACAATACAGTAATCATGATAGTTCCAACATCAATGATTTTGTGAGATTTAATGTGGTAATAATGTATGAAGAGTACTTAGTATGTTCTTAGGTTTAGGACAATAGCCAAGATATACTAACCCCTCAACAATAGCTCCTACCACCTGAAGTAATAGTTAAACATGACTGAAAGAAATGGCTCTATTTTTCACACATTAATAATTTATATATAATACAATGTTCCTGCTTGCATATATTGTTTTTCATGCTTTTAGTAGTCACAGAACTGAATTCTGGATTACCACACAGAAATTTTGAACTTTTTTTTTTTTTTTGCCAGTACCAGAGTTTGATTATAGGGCCTCCAACTTGCTTAGCTTGCTTGCACAGTTGCTTGCACAGTTTGTTCCAAACATACAGCTGTTTTTTAGGCTTTTGTTTGTTTGGTTGGTTGGTTTTTTGCTGACTATAGTGGAAATGTATTCTCATAGACTTTTCTGCCAGAGTTTGCTTCAAATCACAACTCTCCAGATCTTGACCACTTAAGTAGTGGGGATTACAAGTGTGAACCACTGGTTCCAGCTTAGAACATTTTTATCATCTTAGAAAAAAGAAAACCCTAGAAACCAATGCTTGTTGGGGCAAGCCTGTTATTCAAACTCCTTAGAAAGTGGGAATGAGGAGAATTGTGGCCTAAGAGAGAGGTAGGGAAAGAGAGGGAGAAGAGGCAGGCAGGGTAAAATAAAAAAGTTCCTATTCAAAATAAAGTAAAAGAAAAAAAAGAACATTTCATCCTCAAATCCTTCAAAATTCCCATGTGTAAGCATCCATCATCATAACTCTAACCCCTTGTGTTAGTCTATTCTGGACTTAATTCATGATTAATAAGAAATAATAACAAAGTAACTTGTTTTCACTTCTGAAGAACAATTTTTTTGTTGATTCTAGAAACAGTGAACATGAATGAGCTTCTGGGAATTATTAAATTATGTTGTATAGTGACCTGTTTTCTTTGCTCAGGATTTTTTTTTCTACATAGAAAGTAGCATCAGGGATTTGGGAAAGTTCTCAGCGGGCTCTGAAAAGCATTTCTTGACCCTCTAACCTATAGCTCACATATAGCTTATAATTTGATGATCAGGCCTTTCATTTGCTTAAGGTCAAGCTTACTCCATTGTGCTCAGTGTAAAAAAATATATAAAGCTTTTTGCTAAGAAAAATGTTCATGAAACTCAGTGACATGGATCAACTGCACATGTAGATTTTATGAATGTTTTCTGGAAAACTCATAAAATAGTAGTATTCGTTCAAATGTGATATTTGAATTTTTCATATTCTAATTTTATGTAGATATGCAATACATTATAATTGTTATTACTTCTATAACAAACCACAATGTTTTCCTTATTCAAATACTTTATAGTTTTA
Source organism: Dipodomys merriami (assembly GCF_024711535.1). Lineage (NCBI taxonomy): Eukaryota > Metazoa > Chordata > Mammalia > Rodentia > Heteromyidae > Dipodomys > Dipodomys merriami. The sequence continues at coordinate 3,295,104 of NW_027206057.1, read as the reverse complement.
ATCAGTTTTTTCTTATTTATTTATTTTTTTAATTCTGAACATACCATACAGAGGGGTTGCAATTACATGGGCAAGGTAATGAGTCCATGTCTTTGAGATTCTTTTTTTTTTCCTGTTGGTTGTGGGGCTTGAACTATGGGCCTAGGCACCGTCCTTCAGCTCTTCAGCTCAAGGCAAGTGCTCTACCACTTGAGCCACAGCGCCACTTCCTAATGAGGGCATTTCTTATCAAGCATTGTTGCCTCCTCTTTTGTTTCCCCTACCCATCCCTTCCCATCTACCCCCGACCCTCGCCCAAGTTGTAAAATTCATTTTTCGAAATAATGTCTTGTACATCTCATTGTTGCACTGGGTCCACCTGTATCCGTATTTTAACAATTTGTTTTTTTCCCTTCTCCTCCACAAATTATACCAACATCAAATACAGTGAAAAGAGGGGTTTTGCCATGGGGGAGGGACATACAAAGCAACAAAGAAATATCATATATATGATAGACACAATAGCAAGAAAGAAAAAAAACATTTGAGTCCTTAACTTGGGGTTCATCTCACTTAACATCAACTTATCTGACCTTTTCTGCTTGTCTCAGACATATACTAGTTATTGCAAATAAGGGAAACCATGGGACCTATGTTTCTTTGGGCCTGGCTTACTTCACTTAATATAATTTTTTCCAAGTCTTCCCATTTCCTAACAAATGGGGCAATGTCATTCTTTCTGATGGAGGCATAGAATTCCATTGTGTATATATGCCACATTTTCTTGATCCATTCATCTACTGAGGGGCATCTGGGTTGGTTCCATATCTTAGCTGTGGTAAATAATGCTGCAATAAACAGAGTTGTGCTGATAGCTTTAGTATGGTCCTGTTTGTAAACATTGGGTAAATGCCCAAAAGTGGGATTGCTGGGTCATAGGGGAGCTCTATGTGGAGTCTTTTGAGGAATCTTCATACTGCTTTCCAAAGTGGTTGAACAATGCAGTAGGGTTCCCTTCTGTCCACATTCCCTCCAGCATCTGTTGTTATTAGAGTTCTTGATTATAGCCATTCTAACTGGAGTGAGGTGGTATCTCAATGTTGTTTTGATTTGCATTTCTTTTATGGCTAGGGAGGTTGAGCACTTCTTCATGTGTCTATTGGCCATTCTTTTTTTTCTCTTCAGAGATGTTTCTCTTTAAGTCTTTAGCCCGCTTTTTTATTGGGCAGTTGTTTCTTTGAAGATTTGTTGTTGAGGGATTTAATTTTTTGAGTTCCAGCTATATTTTAGACATGAGACACTTGTCCTTTGTATGAAGATCTTCTCCCAATCTGTGGGCTTTCTATTGATCTTGTTACTATGTCCTTTGCCATGCAGATGCTCTGCAATTTCATGCAATCCCATTTGTCCAACCTTTCTTTGATTTGTTGTGTTTCTGGGTCTCTATTAAGAAAATTCCAGCCTGTGCCAAGGAGACCTAGAGTTTCTCCTATTCCATACAGTAATGTTTTCAGAGTGTCTGCTTTGACTCCTAGGTCTTTGATCCATTTGGAGTTGATTCTGGTGCAGGGTGATATATAAGGATCTAGCGTTAGTTTTCTACAAGTGATTAACCAATTTTACCAATTATCAGCTATTTTTTATAAAGTTTTAGGTACATAAACATTTTGAACAGGGCAGAGTCAAAATTCAAAAAAGATATTCTGAAACTAGGAGACTATGACTCACACCTAAAATCCAAGCAACTCAGGAAGCTATTATCTAAGGCCAGCCAAGACAATAAAGACTCTGACATTCTTACCACCAATTAATCACCAAGAAGCCAAAAGTTGGGGGATGGATCAGTGGTAGAGTACTAAACTTGTGTTAAAAAGCCAAATGAGAGTATAGAACACTGAATACAAGCCCTAGTAATGATACTCTCTCTCTCTCTCTCTCTCTCTCTCTCTCTCTCTCTCTCTCTCTCTCTCTCTCTCTCTCTCTCTCTCTCTCTCTCTCTCACACACACACACACACACACACACACACACACACACACACACACACACACCAAAATTCTGAATCAACTCATAAGTTATTGTTGGTATCTTACCTCTCAAACTGGCAATTAAGATAATAATTTCAGCCTTATCATCTCAAAATTATAGTTACATAATTTTCTTTCATGAGCAATAGTTGTCATTATCATTCTCTTTTTTCTTCTATATGTTTTTCTTTTTTTGTGTGTAAAAATACCATACAGAGGGGTTACAATTGCATGGGCAAGTGAATGAGTACATTTCTTATCAAGCATTGTTGCCACCTCCTTTGTTTCTTGTTTCCCCTTCCCATCTGCCCATCTCCCCCCTCCCCCCTGTCTCCCCCATTCCCCCCTTCCCTCCAAAGGTCATTATGACTCTTATAACTCATTATTTCTTTAGAAATTTTCTCATATGACATTAAAAAAATGTATGTTGGACATAAAGTTAAAATGTAAACAAAAAAACCATAAGAATACTAAAGTTACCAGCACAACTATGTTTACTGCAGCATTATTTACCATAGCTAAGATATGGAACCAACCCAGATGCCCCTCAGTAGATTAATGGATCAAGAAAATGTGGTTTATATACACAATGGAATTCTCTGTCTCCATCAGAAAGATTGACATTGCCCCATTTGTTAGGAAATGGAAAGACTTGGAAAAAATTATATTAAGTGAAGTAAGCCAGGCCCAAAGAAACATAGGTCCCATGGTTTCCCTTATTTGCAATAACTAAAAATAAGCCAGGCCCAAAGAAACATAGGTCTCATGGTTTCCCTTATTTGCAATAACTTGTATATGTCTGAGACAAGCAGAAATGGTCAGATAAGTTGATGTTAGTCAAAATGAACCCCAAGGTAAGGACTCAAATGATTTTTCTTTCTTGCTATTGTTTCTAACATATTTATAAGATGATTTCTTTGTTGCTTTGTATGTTCCTCCCCCACTGTATAACCTTGTTTTCACTGTATTTGATGTTGGCATAATTTGTGCAAGGGAAGGGAAAAAACAAGTTGTTTAAATAGGGATACAGGTGGACCCATTGCAACAATGAGATGTACAAGACGTTATGTAGAAAAACGAACTTTACAACCCTTCTGTACAGTATTTTCACAATAAAAAACTTATTATTAATAATAAAAAAGAGAAAAAAGAATAAAGCAAGCTGAGCATGGTGATTTTGACCTATAATCCCAGCAACTACAAGGCAGAGAATTTTAGAGGATCTTCAAATCAAAGTAAAGCTGACCCTGACCCAGTCTCAAAACAACAACAACAAAAAAGCAAACAAACAAACAAACAAACCAGAAAAATAGGGACTGGGCACAGATCCAAATGAATAGGCATTTTCCTAGCATGTACAAAGCTCTAGAGTTGATGCTTAGCACTTCCCAAAAACCAAATTGTACCACTAGTAGTTATAAACATTAGGGAATTTTGAAATGTGTTGTTCCCTAACATAGTTTAAATGTCTGTGTTATATAGTTTTCTATTTGAATGTTGCTAAATCAATTTCCAAAGTAATATAAAAAATTTGCACCCTTATTAAACCAATAATTCAAGACACCAAATTTCCTTATTTTTTCACAGGTATTGTGATTAAGTGATTACATAAACTTCACAAATTTCATAGCATTGTAAGATAGTGATACTTTAAAGTCACAAACACATTCTAACCTTCATGGAACCAATTGTCATTATCATGGCCTATAAAGTTTGTGAATTCTATGAGTTTTTACAATACAGCAATTTCTTCCACATCGGGTAATATGTACATTTCTTTCCTTTTGCTAAGTGTCAGCTGTTCCCTCTTTCCCTCTCATTTCCTCCCTCCCATCGCTGCCATTGAATTGCTTAGTTATTTTCATCAATGTCCAGTGCAGCTGATGGGCACATGTATTTTTGTAATTAATTTTTCTTTTGTTCTTTCCTAATATATTGGAGCCTTTAAATGTATTTCTGTTTGATTTTTCTCTTTTCAAAAATTGGGAGAATAGGAAACAAGGCACATTTAAGCTGGGCTCAGTGTCTGACACCTGTTATCCAAGCCTCTAAGGAGACTGATACCCAGAAGATTACAGCTCCATGCCAACTCAGACAAAAAGCTTTGTAGACACCATTTCAACAAATATAAAGGAAGGTATTGTGACACATATCTCTCATCCTGGCTATAAAGGAAGAATGAATGGGAAGATTATTATCCCTGCTGGCCTGGGAATAAAAAAGGCTGTGTTGGAAAAGGAAAAAAAATAACTCAAAATATGACTGAGAACATGAGCTCAAGTTGTAGAGCATCTGCTTGGCAAGCTCAAGGCCCTGAGTTCAATCCCAGATAGACAGATAGATAAATAGATAGATAGATTGATAGATCAATAGATAGATAGATATACACACATACATACATACATATATACATACATAAAGATAGATATGGCTATATGGCTATATATTCCTAACTGCAAATATTTCATTAAAGAATAAAAACCACTGAAGGTTTATGGTTTTAGATGCTTTTTTTCAAAGGCCTGAACAAGCTTAAATTATTGCACAATATCTCAATCTCTCTCTTTTTAAATGAAATTGTTGTTTTATTTATGTTTACACAAGGGTAAGGTTATTACTTTGATAACAAATAGTCCACTGTTTTTTTCATGTTTTATACACATATCCATTTTCTTTCCTCCCTGTTTCTTCTACCATGTTCTTTCCCTCTGGGTTTGTTTTTGCTTTTTCTGGGAAAAAAATGTTCTTTAATAATTCTGCTGGTAATGGTCTGTGGGTGGTATGCCCTTTTAGACTTTGAAAAACTAAAGTATTTTTAAAATTTGCATTCTATCAAATGCTAATTTCATTTGGGTACAATTTTCTATTTTTCATCAGAACTTTGTAGATCTATAGCTCCATTTTCCAGAATATGTGGTTGGTGTTGAGCATTCTGATGGCATTCTACTTGCCATTCTTTACTGGAACATGACTTTGTGTCCTTCATGTTTTCAGCATTGCTTCAACAGAACAAGAGTAGATTGATTTTTAATTGCTGAGTGATTGACACAACCTTTCACATGAAAACTCAGATTACTGAATTCTGAAAACTTAACTTGGTATATCTTCAGCAATGCTTCTCCTCCCAGCTCTATATTCTTTATATGGATCTCATTGGTTATATATTGAGGCTTTCAAGCTGGCCTCAATACCTCTTTCTTTTTCTCAAATTCACATACACACATACACACACACGTGCATCATTATGTCTTGGAAATTGTCTTTACAGAATTTACTAATTCTAAAATATCAGTGGGTTTTTTCTTTCTTTGATTGTTTTTAACGTAATTATAAGGTACGATGTGATTATTTTGTTGCTTTGTATGTCCCTCCCCCACAATACACCCCTGTTTTCACTTTATTGGATGTTGGTATAATTTGGGAAGGGAAAGGGAAAAAACAAATTGTTCAAATAGGGATACAAGTTGACCCATTGCAACAATGAGATGTACAAGACACTATGTTGAAAAATGAACCTTACAATTTAGGCAGGGAGGCGGGGAGGAAAGGGTAGTTGTGGAGGTGGGAAGGAAGCGATGGTAGGGGACAAACAAAGGAGGAGGCAACAATGCTTGATAACAAATGTACTCATTACTTGCTCATGTAACTGTAAACCCTCTGTACAGTATTTTCACAATAAAAAACATAAAAAATAAATAAAATATCAATTTTATAGTCTATAAATTGAGTTTTAATTTTCTGAATACATATTTGCATTTAATATTTTATATGTTTCACTTTTTATGAGAAATAGTTTCATGAAACACAGTTTTTACAACTTATATTATTCTTGTTATCTTTTAAAAAAAGAATTTTAACCATATTTATTTTTATTTATTTTTCAAACTTTAATGCAAATTTATTTAAATATAGAATGTAATGATTTTATTAGTGATTTTTGCTACCTTTATTTATATGTTTTACAATTAAAATATGTGATTTGATCATTTTTAACTTGGGACCCATATTAATCTAAAGGTAATTTTTTTTTGTTTTTGTTTTTGTTTTATTGTGAAAATACTGTACAGAGGGGTGAACAATTACATGAACAAGGTAATGAGTACATTTCTTATCAAGCATTGTTGCCTTCTCCTTTGTTTCCCTTTCCCATACCTTCCCATCTCCTTCCCCCTCTACCCCCCACCCCTCCCCCACAGCCCCCCCAACATGCCAAAGTTGTAAAGTTCGTTTTTCCACATAGTCTTGTACACCTCATTGTTGCAATGGATCCACCTGTATCCCTATTTAAACTATTTGTTTTTCCTCTTCCCCTCCCCAAATTACACCAACATCAAATATAGTGAAAACAGGGTTTATGCCGTAGGGGAGGGACATACAAAACAACAATATCTTATAAATATGTTACAAATTATCTTATAAATATGTTAGAAACAATTATTTAATGAACAGTAGGTTATTTAAGCCTTCCTTCGAGAGTGGGTAATGAGCACAACACTAGTTCAAGCACCATATTAGCTCTTGTCCTTTTCTATAACGAAAGACAATGCTTATCCCCATACACTGAGAAAAAGCAACTTGCCCCTAGCTCCATTCCTATTCATGTTCTTTTCGTTGCTGTTCATGTTTGTATTTTTGTCCATTTTCTTTTGTACAAAGACGTTCGTTTTTTTTTCCATATGTAAGTTTTTAGGGATTTCTCTCTTTGTTTAGGGCTTCGTATTTTTCCCAGATCATGTCAATTTTATTTTGTTAACATTCTGTCTCAATAGATTTATCATTTGCTCTTTTCTGTCCTGAACTATACAATCCATGAAACTGACTCTTAAAAGATATTGCTACACAAGCACTTAGAGATTTCCCAAGGCAGGCTTAGGATCCTGCTAGAGAATAAACCAGACAAAACAGTGGTACATATAGTAGTAACTTCCCTGCCTACATTTCTATACACAACTCATCACTTCTGTCTTGATATTTAACCCAATCTGAATTGGAGTTTATTTCAGATGGTACTGACATACTGAGAGGAAGCTCTTGGATAATGCCCTATCACCGTGTTCACAAACTCACAGAGACACATTTTTAGCTTGGCTCATGCAATCCTTTATGAATATTTCAGTGTTTGATAGAATTCACATAGATCTGTACTTCTCTCTGGAGGAACAAGGTTGTAGTTTATAGAACCAAGAATGTGTGGTTTGATTTTGCTCTGTTTGACTAAAGTTGACTTCTCCAAATGTACATAACAAGTCAATTTTCAACTAGAACCTCAAAGTAGGTATATTTGAATTTGCTATCAAAATTGTTAGCTAAATAATTACTGAATAGGCCAGTCTCCAGTGATTCATATTTAATCCTAGCTATTCAGGAGGTGGAAATCCAGAAAATGGTGATTTGTGGTGAATGTACCAAAAGACTCTATCTCCAAATTAACCAGCAGAAGCCATGACTGGAAGAGTGGCTGCAGGTGGTAGGACTCTGTTGAATCTAGTAAACTGAGCAAGCTGAAGTACATTAGTTCAAAACCTAGTACGGATGATGATGATGATGATGATGATGATGATGATGATGATGATGATGATGATGGTGATGATGATAAATTACTGCTATTCTACTGGGTAAAATGCTTAAAAATCACAGCATGTTCTAATTTAGCTTCATACAGAGTAGAAAATCAGAAAATTAAGTTGTCAACAGACTTCGGCAAAGAATTTTACCTTCTGAAGTATTTCAGTTATTACCCTAACAAAACTGCAAAGAGTGTTAACATTTACATGATAAAACAAACGTTCTCTTTCCTATCATACACTATACACTCCACTATTTGACACATTTATCAAATTTCATAGGACATTGACAGCAAACAAAATTATAGTGGTATTTTGTCCTTTTACACCCATCTCTAAAATCAGAAACTGGCAATAGGAAAAAAAGGATGTTTCCTGGTGTAAGTAGGTGGTGATCAGCATATCTAAAATTATCGCAGTCCCTGAATGATAGTTCTCTGCATTAACTAACACATACAACATAAGTGGTTACACATATTGTTTTGAAATTTATATGTTTATATCCAGTTCATTTTTTAATAAAAAAGGTGAAATTTAGATTTTGTATGAAGGATTAATAAAGGAAAAAACAGTTCTTATTAGTTTCTCATGAAACAGAAATATCTATACTATTACTTTCCAAAGTGGTTGAACAAGTTTATACTCCCAACAACAATGCAGTAGGGTTCCCCACAGAGAGCGCCCCCACAACCCAGCAATCCCACTTTGGGGCCTTTACCCAAATGATCACAAACAAGACCATACTAAAGCTACCAGCACAACTCTGTTTATTGCAGCATTATTTACCATAGCTATGATATGGAAGCAATCCAGATGTCCCTCAGTGGATTAATGGATCAAGAAAATGTGATATATATACACAATGCAATTCTATGCCTCCATCAGAAAGAATGACATTGCCCCATTTGTTAGGAAATGGAAAGATTGGAAAAAATTATATTAAATGAAGTAAGCCAGGCACAAAGAAACATAGGTCCCATGGTTTACCTTATTTGCAATAACTAGTATGTCTGAGACAAGCAGAAACAGTCAGATAAGCTGATGTTAGGTGAAATGAACCCCAAGATAAGGACTCAAATGGTTTTTTTTCTTGCTATTGTTTCTAACATATTTATAAGATGATTTCTTTGTTGCTTTGTATGTCCCTCCCCCACTGTATAACCTTGTTTTCACTGTATTTGATGTTGGCATAATTTGTGCAAGGGAAGGGAAAAAACAAATTGTTTAAATAGGGATACAGGTGGACCCATTGCAACAATGAGATGTACAAGAGGTTATGTTGAAAAATGAACTTTACATCTTTGGCGCAGAGGTGAGGGGGGAGATTGGAAGGGATGGTAATGGGAAACAAAAGAGGAGGCACCAATGCTTGATAAGAAATGTACTCATTATCTTGCTTATGTAATTGTAACCCCTCTATACAGTATTTTCACAATAAGAAAATAAAAAAAGAAATATCTGTAACACTCAAACATAAGATTCTCATTCTTAAAGTTACAACACCAGAAATATACAAATAGAATAGGGGTTACAAAATATTAGGGGTTATAAAATATGCTCCAGTATAGGTTTTTATTCAATAAAATTCAATTTACATTGAGAATCTATATCTATTTCTACCTTCTAACTGAGTTCATCGATATTAAAAGAAATATAGATTCTAATTCTATCATTAAGGAGTTTATAAATTGATGTGTAGCATTCAAACTCTCATAAATGCAATACAATTACTTGAGAATATCACAAGGAGACATAATTAAGTCTAATTGAAAAATCCAACTAAATTTTATAAAGATGTGGCAAAGTGAAACCATAAAATGATTTAGGTAGTTTGTTTTTTTTTAAATCTCAATTGTGGCACCAGTGGCTCATGCCTGTAACCCTAGTTACTCAGGAGACTAAGATCTGAAGATTGGGCTTCAAAGCCAGCCTGGGTAGAAAAATCCATGACACTCTTATCTCTGATAAACTACTCAGAAAAAAGCCAGCCAGAAGTGGTGCTGTGACTCTTGGTAGAGCACTAGCCTTGAGCACAAATAGGCTCAAGGACTGTACTCAGCCATGAGTTCAAGGACGCAGGACCAGCGGGAAGTCAGGGGCAGGGAATCTCAGGCTGAGTATCAGTCAGTCAAATTCTAGATATAAGAAAGCTAAGAACATAGAGGCATACCATGTCTAGATCATAAAAAGTAATTTGTATGCCAGCATAGTACAATAAAGGAGTGTTGACACACTTGATTGCATCAGGCATAAAGTACTGATTCTTGAACTTACTGGGAATGTAGTATAAATCCTGTGTTTTGCTACTACATTTGAACATAAAAAATACAAATACAATATCGTCTTAACTTAGAATATATTTGAGCATGACTGGAGTCCTTTATATAATTTATTAGTATTACAATGACAGTGATAACACAGGAATAACATAAAATATCTCCAGGCTTAGGCTGCTTGTATGAGATTTAAGTGATTAAACCAGAAAGTTAAGTAATGGTCAAATCAGTAAAAACATAAATGATGTCAGAATGCTCATCTGCATATGAAATGCACCAAATTTTACTTAGAACTAGAGTACTATATTTAATATAACCTAATAAATAATTAAGAGCTGTGCATCTGTAAAATTCAGCTCTTAAGAATCTTGTCTAGAAATCTTAACCTTCAAGATAAAATACAATTTGTGTGATTGGGTCACTGGATAATTGGCCAAGAAACAGAATAAACTAATAAATTGAAAAATGCTTTAAATAAAGATATGTCTTACATAATACATGGCTAGAATAGCAAATATTCTCTTTTTCTCAGAAGTATAATTTATCAGTGTTAGCTCACAGATCTTGAGAAACAAATAATGATTAAGGTTTTTTCCCCTAGAATTCTAAAACAAGTTGCCAGCAGTTTAAAAGCAAATTTTGAGTAAGAAACAAGAAAGAACTTAACTCTTTATCAACAGCAAGACATGACATATACACAATGCATAATACCATGGAAAGAATTCTTGGGGTTGAAAGAAAACATATCATCTCCCAATATAAATTATATGAATTTGATCTGAGGATTTGATCTTTTTTAAACCTGGCTATGCCTCCCTCAATGTCATTGTCTTGTTGCCTTCAGCAGTTGGTGTGATATTTAGTTGTTTCTCCCACTTCTGAAAAGTCTTCTCTACCTATAGTTTTAAAGAATTCTGAAGCTTCCATATCTACCTAGTCTCTGTGTAGCCTTACTGTTGCTGCTTTTTGCATTTTGTCAATAGATCCTGTAGTTAAAACTTGTTCAATCACTCTGGAAAGCAGTTCAGAGGTACCTCAAAAAACTATACATAGAGCTCCCCTATGGTCCAGCAGTCCCACTTCTGGGCATTTACCAAAGGACCACAAGCAAGGCTATACCAACACAACCAAGTTTGTTGCAGTATTATTTACCATAGCTAAGATATAGAACCAATTTAGAGGTCCAGCAGTAGATGAATGGCTCAAGAAATTGTGGGTATACATACACAATGGAATTCTATGCGTCCATCCAGAAGAATGATATCTCTCCATTCATAAGGAAATGGAAAGACTTGGAAAAAATCATTTTAAATGATGTAAACCAGACCCAAAGAAAAATAGGCTCCATGGTTTCCCTTATTTGTAATCATAAGTATATGTTTAGGATAGTCCTAGCAGATGAGTAGAATAGCCATGTACATATGACCATATAAGATGATGCTAAGCAAAATGAACTCCAAGACATAGAAACAAGAGGTTTCTTCTTTGTTGTTGTTGTTTTTAATGTACTATTTGATTACTTTTTTCTTTTGTTTTTTTTCCCAGTGGTTTATCCCCTGTTGTCCTGTACCTGATACCCTGGGTATTGTAGATAATTTTATCTGAATTAGGGAAGGAAAGGGGAGCAACAAAATGGTGAGACAAAGGACAAAGGGTGAACAAATGCAACAGTTATAAATAAATAATCATCTGTGTTCACCACTCTATGTAGTAATATGGACCTCAGTTCTGAAATGTGAATCTAACCTTGTGTTTTTGCTTCCTGTAAGTTGTGAACTCTGATCTCTTCAAACACTTGATGGGAATCATTTAGTCTGTAGGTACTTGCTTAATGATCTGTTCATGATCATTAATATAGGTTACTCAAAAATCTCAAACACAGAGTAATATAAAGTATTTTATAGGGGTGAATATATTTGATTTACTCAATCAAAAATGTTGATAGAACATTACCCTTTGAGGTGCTTATGTTTGTATTAATGGGAATAATTTGGGTTTTGATGGCTGGTTCATTTTTAATAAAAGAAGTTATCAAATGCTTAATAACAATACAATAGAGTTTACCATGAACTCTTTGTATTTACTCCAGTTATATGAACTTCAGAGATAAATCTTGGTATAACTTAAAGTGTACTATAGGCAGTATATTTAGAAAAATAAATATGATATACAAAGAAACAAAATCTCTCTAAAATAAAAACTTTCCACCTCAAATTTTATCACTGCTCTGTTAGGAACTTTTCATTTTTATATTCCAAGCCTGCTATAGATTCTATATTTATATAGATTGGGAAAATGTGGTTTGAAATAAGCTTTTATTTAATGTACATATTTTATATAAATGTGGTCCTTCAATAATCATTTAGTCTCTTTACTGGGAAATGCAAATTCATTGATCTCACAGGAGAATATGCCTTGTGTTTTTTCACATATTCATTCTGTGACCCAGTTAGACTAAAATTTATTCCTGTATGAATAAGCTTTGTCCAGGAAATGAGTAATTTTTATTTGATCTCTATATAGAGAATCAGTCAGATATTGGCAATGAGAAAGCATGTCATCAAAATTCAAACCATAGTAGAGATCTAAGTGCTGCAGTATAATACAGAAGCTTCTGGAATACAAGGTTAGATTTTTTAAAAAGGCAAATTCAAAGTAATTGCAATTAGTTGTTTTATTGTGAAATGTTAACCCACAAAATCAACTGGTTGAAATCCAACAAATCAATAGCTCAAATAAACCAATAGGTAATGATAGGCAGAATAGAGAATAAAATTAAAGAAGCATTCATCCTGAACTTACTATTAAATTATTTTAAGCCTAAAATTCCTGATGAATAAGAATACCATATTATATGGCATTTTAAACCTTGTTTTTCCTTAAAACTTGAAATATTTGCCTTTATATTGTTCTTTATATTCTAAAGTAAAAAGACATAGTATTCTTAAAATTTTTATGTATTTACAAGCCTTAAAGTTGTTCTAAACAGTTCAAATGTATTAAGAGTACTCTTTTGTTTTGAATAATTTTTGGAGTTCTCTGTTCCACAGCATTTCTTTCTGATCTAAAGTTATGTCTGTTTTACTATTGTGATTTGTTTTAATTTTCTGAAGCAAGCTGAATGGCAAGCAGAAAGATTTGATGCTAGAGGGGGAAAATGAATGAAAAGAAAGATATTTCTTACTTTACTCACATCAAACTTCTCAAATCTGGATTAACTACTATGCTATAAAACAAATGTGAGGTGCATCTGAAATAGAGGAGGCTTTATTTCTCTGTTTCTCTATTATACAACTTGTTTACAGAAATTTCAAATTAAAAAATATACACATGTTCTTTTATAGTCCTTAAAATACAATTTTTGTTAAAGCCAATTATTAGCTGATGACTTGTCCCTTACTTTTTTTTTTTTTCATTGACCTTGTGTAAGGCTTTTCTTCTGCTTCATCCTCCTGAGTGCTGGGATTACAGGTATGTACCACCACATCTTGCTCTGTAGAAAGATTGCATGATACATTCACTTTAATTTACATGGAAAACTACAGGATATATTGTAATCACTCAAAAAAGCTGCTTTTTCAAGTTCATTCCTTGTGGTGGCTGTCTTAGTTTGAGTTGCTATAACAAATTACCATACACTTGCTTGCTTATAGACAACTAAGGTTTAATCCTCACAGCACTGGAGAAGTATGAGATCAGTATGCCAACAGGTTCCCTTTGGGTTCAGGGCTCTTTTCCAGACTGCAGACTTCACATTAATAAGAAAGAGAGCTCTTAGCCCCAGTTCCTCATACCATCATTTTGGCAGTTAAAATATCAGCATCTTATAATGTGGTCCCAGTGTCTAGGGTATGACAACAATAATTGAAGCTGCTCTAATACAGTGAAGAAAGCTTTAATAAAAGAGACTGGAGGAAAGCAAAGAAAAATAATGGTCAAGAAGAAAAAATGAGCAATATTAAAAATGAAAGCTTAAGACAGATGCTTGTGGTTCACACTTGTAATCTCAAGACCAATGCCGAGGCTCTGAGGTCAAGCCTCACAGCCAGCTCCAAAGAAAAGGCTTAGATTTATTACATAATTCATGGTCCTGCTAGGCTAAAAATTTCCAAAAATCTGTTAGTCAAATAATATTTCTAATTCTGTGTACAAATTCATGCAAAGGAAAATCAAAGTGAACTGAAATTCTCAGAAAAACTTCTGTCACTCATGTTATGATTTCACAGTAATGATGTCTTCTATAAATCTTCCAATTTTTATTAAATAATCAAAATAAACTGAAAAATGATGATCACTAACTTTAAGTTGGATAGACTACCTAAGCGGTTTTCTTATTTCTTTTTTTAAAAAAAATTATTGTCAAGTTGATGTACAGAAGGGTTACAGTTACATAAGGAAGGTAGTGATTACATTTTTGTCTAACTTGTTATTCTTTTCCTCCTTCCCACACACCCCCAGTTGTACAGATCGTATTGTGAATATCGCTGTTGCTTAGGTTCCTCCTTTGTCCTTCATCTCAGCATTTTGTTATTCCCCTTCTCTTCCCTAGTTCTGATAACAATATATGCAATACCCAGGGTACCAGATACAGTGACAACAGAGGATAAACCATAGCAGGGGGAAAAAAACACACACACACACAAAAGAAATCACATAGTACATTGAGAACAACAACAATGAAGAAAAACCTCTGGTGTCCATGTTGGAATTCATTTTGCTTTGCATCGTCTTATATAGTAATATGTACATAGCTATTGAGCTATTCTGCTCATCTGCTGAGATTATCCTAGATATATACTAATTATTACAAATAAGGGAGACCATGAAGCCTATGTTTCTTTGTGTCTGGCTTACTTAATATAATTTCTTCAAAGTCCTTCCATTTCTTGTCATTCTTTCTGATGGAAACATAAAATTCTGTTATACATACATATATATATATATATATATATATATATATATATATATAATTCAATTACACACACACACACACACACACACACCACATTTCTTTAGCCATTCATTTCCTCAGGTTCTTCTGGGTTGGTTCCATATCTTACCTATGGTAAATAATGCTCAGGTGAATACAATTGTGCTGGCAGCTTGTTATTCAAGCTGACCCGAAACTTTGGCAAAGTAGCAGGGTATAAAATTAACCCTCAGAAATCAATCACTGTTCTTTTCTTAACTGTATGTTTTTTTTGGGGGGGTCCAGTTGTGGGGCCTGAGCGCTGTCCCTCAGCTCTTCAGCTCAAGGCTAGCGCTCTACCACTTGAGCCACAGCACCACTTCCGGCTTTTTTCTTTTTGCTTATGTGGTGCTGAGAAATCGAACCCAGGGCCTCATACATGCAAGGCAAGTGCTCTACAGTGAGCCACCTTCCCAGCCCTTAACTGTATTTTTTTTTGTCTTTTCTTTTTTGGTACTGGGGATCGAACCCAGGACGTTGCACTTGCTAGGCAAGCGCTTTGCCACTGAGCTACATCCCAGCCCAGAAATCAATCACTTTTCTGTATGACAATAACAAGAAGAGCGAGGCTGGTATCAGGAAAGCAACTCTTTTTGTAATAGCCCTCCCTCCCACCACCCCCTAAACCCTGCAAAAAAAAAATGAAAAAAGAAAAAAGAAAAAAAACCTAGGATTTAACCAAAGAAGTGAAGGCCTTCTATGATGAAAACTTTAAAAACCTGCTGGGTGCCTGAGACCCACGTCTGTAGCAGGAGGCTGAGATCTGAGAATCACGGTAAAGCCAACCCACAGGAAAAGCTGTGAAACTCTTTATCACCAATAAACCACCAGAAAACTGGAAATGGTGCTGTGGCTCAAGTGGTAGAGCACTAGCCTTGAACTGAACAGCTGAGGGACAGTGCTTAGGCCTAGAGTTCAAGCCCCATGACTGACAAAAAAAACCCAAAAACCTGAAATAGTAAGTTAAAGCAGAACTAAGGAAGTAGAAAAACCTCCCATGCTCCTGGATTAGGAGGATTAACATAGTGAAAATGGCAATTGTGTTAAAGGCTATCTACAAATTCAATGCAATACCCATCAATATCCCAACTTCATTCTTTAATTAAATAGAGGACGCAATCCAAAAATTCATATGGAACAATAAAAGACCCAAATAATAAAAGCATTCCTTAGCAGCTTTCTTATTTTTAAGTTCAAATTTTTAATCATTGAAAGTAACTTCCTAGAAAAGCATGTAAGTAGTTTACTATTTTTTTCAGAGTTACTTCAAATATCATTATAATTTTTTGTTTGTTTATTTTATTCCAATCCTGTGGGTTAGACTCAAAGCCTGGGTACTGTCCTTGAGTTTTGTGCTCAAAGCTAGCGCTCTTCCACTTTGAGCTGCAGCACCATTTCCAGCTTTTATGGAGTTATTTGGAGATAAAAAGTCTCATTGACTTTCCTGTCTTGCTTTGAACCTCAATCATCAGACCTCAGCCTCCTGAGTAACAAGGCTGAAAAGCTACTGGCCCTTGACTCAAATAATATTGTTAATCCTTTGTGGGTCTAAATAACATAATTACCTCAGAATTCTGAATCTATGACAACACTGACTTCAAGTTAATATCAAGAGAAACGTAGTCAAATCTTTTTTTTAATTTAATTTTACTGTGAAGGTGATATACAGAAAGGTTACCATTACATGCATAAGATAGTGAGTACATGTCTTGTCAAACATTGTTACCCACTCCCTTGGTTTTCTCTCCTTTTCCTGCTCTGCCCTGAAAAAAAGTTGCTTTATCTCTACTGGGCTTTGTTAAACAAATCCAGTACATGTTATACATAGGGTTTTGAGAAGATTAAAAACAGTACATGCGACCAACACTTAACCATAGTATCTAGCTCAGTTAATGTTCATTATTGTGCCTTTTCTCAGTCTGATATTTGCTACATTTTATGAAATAAGAAGGGTGAGCATTAATATTACAACTTTGTTCTATCGTTGAAAAATGTGGTGTTTAAGAGATATGTCAAATCCCATATCTGCAATAAAGCTTCTTTGACTTTATATTTAGTAGTAGTTTATCTCTGTATATATTCTTGCTTATTTTATTAATATTTGAAGATAATAACTATCTAATTTTGGTCCTTTCTAAGTGATGAAAAAGAATTTTTAAAAATTCATTAATTTCAGGCTGGGAAAGTAGCTCAGTTGTAGGGTGCTTACCTTGCATGTATGAGGCCCTAGGTTCGATTCCTCAGCACCACATAAATAGGGCTGTGGCTCAAGTGTAGAGTGCTATCCTTGAACTGAACTGCTAAGGGATAGTGCCCAGGCCCAGAGTTCAGGCCTAAGGACCTACCAAAAAAAAATTCACTAATTTCTAGAATGATTTTTAAATTTGAAATGCTCACTTTTTCACTCTATACTGGGAATTACAAAGGCTATTGCCAGACAGTATTCAAAATAAGCCACAATATGTTCACAAATTATTTGGAAACCAAAGGATAATCTATCAAAAATTAAATAAGCATGGATAATATTTACTTTAAAATTATTTGCACAACTAATTAAGACAATAAAAGTTAAAGAACTAATTGTACACTAAAAGAAATCCATTTGTGGGATTTATTTAGTCTGAAACTGATTTTGCTGTAACAAAAATTTGTATACCTAATGTTCAGAGAAGACAACTGGAGTCAAATGGGACTTTTTATCATCTAAACTTGAAAAGAGCTCCTATATTTCAAAATCATTTAAGTTACATATTAGGAATTTATGTCTCTCTCTTTATGATTTTAGTGTATGTACACAGGAAAATCTGCTTTACAACTTCATACAAGTCATTGGAGTTATACTTTTAGTGAATTTGGTTACAACAGTTTTAATTGGATGTTTTTTCCTCTTTATGAAGTTTTTACTATTTATAGAACTATCAAAGTAAATCTTTTCAAAGTAATCAAGATAAATATATGTAAATGTAGAGGACTTGGATAAAAAGAGCAGTCATGATTCCTTATAAATAATATGGTAGGAAAAGCCATCTAATTTTAATTTGTAACAAAATTTATTTCTCAGTACATGTGATGGGTAAATTTCATATGTCAAGTTCATTGCCTGAGCCACAGGAAGATGTGACATTGGTTTTTGTATTCATTGACTGAGAAAAATAGGTGGACTGCCTTGTGATTGGGGTGCTTCTCTGTAGTTTGAGATCATTGAGAAATCAGCTTCCATAATTTGACAGCAAATTTCTTTGGTATGTATAGGTCAGCGTCTTGGTGTGCCTCTTTTGTTGATAGATGATAGGGAGATACTAAATAGACATAGCCAATTAGTTCTGTCTCCTTGACTTCACATTTGCCAATTTAACAGACAAAATATGATACCAGTTTGGTACACTAATTTGAATTTTTTGTTTAATACTATACTAAGTTTAATTAAGTATGTTTTATCCCTTATTAGATGAACCTTTGTTATTATGGTTTTCATATGTGATTATTAATACCCTTATAGGTGAATGGTATTGATCGTTTCTCTGGGAGATGACACGGGTTGTTCAACAATTTGCCTTTAGAATTTAGTTTTGTTTATAGAGCATGGATACAATTAGCTTGTGTTTTTTATTCTTAAATCAATAAATAATATCCAACAATAATGAAGTGCTAACTCTTCCCAAGTACTCTCTTAATGCTTTATACACGTTATCTTTTTTAAAATTTACAACAGCTTCACTAAGCAATACAATTATCTCCTTTATATCTAATAAAATGAGAGATTTGATTTAGATCACTTCCCTGAATTCATTCAATTAGGACAACCAAATTAAACTATCTTGTTGAAATTTTGTACCCTGTCTTAAGTATCTTGTTTTTAAAGAATGTATTCGCTGCAGGATCATCACATCCAGGGTTGATACTTTCTATTCTAGACATACATGAAGCATAAATAGGAGGAAGGTTTCCAGACTAGCTCAGCAAAAGACCCTATTTTAACAACCATAAGACAGAGTATGGCTCAATGCTAGAGCACCAGCCTGACAAGCACATGATATTTAATTCAAACCTGCATAGCACCAAACATACACACAAACATACACATAGAGAGAAAAATTATTATATTTTTTATTTATTTCCCCTCTGTTTTCTTCTATTTTATATTGATAATATATAAAGTAGTAAAGTATATAATATATCTTTAATGCTTTGTTCTTCTGGTAGAACAAGAACATAGTGAATATTACATTCTTCAAGAAACTGAGAGGTATATTCTTATTCCTACTTAAAAAATTGACCCCACTTGCTTGTGCCCTAAATATCTCTTTTTTTACATCTCAAAGTATTCTATTTCTGTACTTTGTGACTTTTTCATTAGTAATGTCTCTGTGGTAAATCACACTTATCAGAATAAAATCACATCTCATGCATCATTTTTGTGTTAGCAAGAAAGGAATTGATAATCAAACTAAGCTACAATACAAAAAATTGAGATTATTATGAATTAAGCAATGGTAAATAAAAAGATTGTCTTCTACTCTGTTCTTTAATAGAGAATGTTGGTAGTAGAAGAAGCTATGTATATGAGAAGAAGAGGGATGTACTTGAAAACTCAGCATATCACCTTAATTTTGCCAAGAGCTTGAAACTATTCTAAACATATAAACTCGCTTAAATAAAGGTATCCGTGGGAGGGGGGCCTGGGAATGTGGCTTAGTGGTAGAGTGCTTGCCTAGTATGCATGAAGCCCTGGGTTCAATTCCTCAGTACCACATAAACAGAAAAAGCCATATGTGGCACTGTGGCTCAAGTGATAGAGTTCTAGTCTTGAGCAAAAAGAAGCTCAGGGACAGTGGCCAGTCCCTGAGTTCAAGTCCCAGGACTGACAAAAAAGTAAAAAGAAAGAAAGAGAACTGTATCCAGGAAGGTTCAGTTACTTTCATCAAAGAATTCTGCCAATTAACACTAATTAACACATTTCTACATAATCTACAATTATTTTGAGCAAATAAAAAATTAAATTTACTTTACCACATATTTTATAAAACTACTGTTACTATTAACAAGGCCATAATGACTACACATGCATACTCACATACATACACACATACACATAAAATCCCAATAGGCCAATATTTCTCAGGAATGTAGACACAGAAAACCTTAATTTATTACTAAGGAATTGAATATTGTAATCTACACATAGATTTATAAAGAAACCATAACTAGATGGGTTTTATTCCAAGAATACAAGCATGGTTAAAATTCAATAAAATCTATGATGTTAAAAAAATCCACATGATCCTGTATCAATATAGAAAAAAAACAAAGCAGATCACTAAATTCATAATCCAGACAGGCATCTATGGATCATGCCTATAATTCTAGACACCCAGCAGGCCAAGCTTTGAGGATCCTGGTTTGACACCAATGCAGAAAGAAAAGTCTATGAGACTCTTATCTACATTAACCACCTACAATCCAGAAGTGGAGCAGTCTTAAGCAAAAAAGAGCTAAAGGACAGCATGCTGGCCCTGAGATCAAATCCCAATAATAGCACACACACACACACACACACACACACACACACACACACACACACACACACACACACACACACACACACACACACACACATCTAGATTCTATTTAGATTAAAACTTTCAGAACATTTGAACCAGAGTATGATGTTGTTTTCAACTTAATAAAGAAAAATACAACATTGAATATCTGCTTTGATGGTCAATTTTTGTCATTGTAACAAAGATATGGGAGGAATCAACTTTAAAGAGAAAAGTTTATTTGAGGTCATGATTTCATAGATGGTTCCATTGTGTTGGGCCATACAATGTGGCAGAATATCACCATGGTAGTAGAGGAAACTCATATTATCTTATGTTGATTGGGAAGGAGAGAGACACAGAAAGATACAGAGAGAGAAAGTGTCAGAGACACAGATGGAGAGTAGGAGAAAAGGACAGAGAGATAATTAGGAGGAGGAGGAGGAAAAGAATGAGGTGGAGTATGAAAGGGCAGAAGACAGAACACAACTCTCAAGATCATATCCCTACATAACCTATTTCTTAGAACCAGGCCCCGTGTCCTAATGTTTTTATTACATCCCCACAGTCCATTAAGCTATGAAACTATTCAAGAGGTGAGAGAGAGTTCACATACAATACCACCTCTGGACCAAAACATTTATGTTCTGTGCCTTAACATCTACTCTCACAACTATTAACATTTATGATTCTTACATGGGGCATAGAGCAATATGGCAGCTGAAAATTGGAGTCAGCACATAAAGCAGTAAAATGAAATCATACAGATCAAAGAAAAATAGCAAAACTGCTCCTAATTCCAAAAACACAAATATCCATGTTTATAAAATACCCAGAAATCTAGATATGAAAAATAAAATTACTACTATGACAAATGTGACTAATTCCTCCTGTGATTTTACCAAAGTCAGAAAACAAAAAAAAAATACAAAAATAAATCACATTTCATATTTGACCTATGTATGACTGGAAAGTGGAAAATTAAAGACTTTCATTTATAGTTGTTCCAAAATATG
Organism: Dipodomys merriami; assembly: GCF_024711535.1. Classification (NCBI taxonomy): domain Eukaryota; kingdom Metazoa; phylum Chordata; class Mammalia; order Rodentia; family Heteromyidae; genus Dipodomys; species Dipodomys merriami. The sequence continues at coordinate 3,273,734 of NW_027206057.1, read as the reverse complement.
AAATAATAAACATATAAACTAGCAAAGCATTTACAGAAATCTCAGGCTATATACTTTGACATACAGACAAAATGTTCTCAGGAAAACAGATGGAAATGGAGATTGTCATGTTCAAAAAAGTAAGCCAGACTCAAAAGACAAACATTCTATGCTTTTGATCAGCAAAAGTGACAGGATTACAGGAGGGAACTATTGGAATGTAAATGAGAAAAAAAAAAAAGAAGATGTCGAAGGTTGAATAAAATCAAAGTACAGAGTCAGGTGCCAGTGGCTCAGGCCTAAAACCTAGCTACTCAGGAAGCTGAGATGTGAGGATCATGGTTCAAAACTAGCCTGCGCAGGAAACTGTGAGACTCTTATCCCCAATGAACCATCAGAAAACCCAAAGTGGCACTGTGGCTCAAGTGGTAGAGCCCTAGCCTTGAGCAGAAGAGCTGAGGGACAGTGGCCAAGCCCAGAATTCAAGCCCCTGACCGACAAAAAAAAAAAAAATCAAAGTACATTATATAAATGATTAAATCATTAAAATAGATTAATAAGCCTATTAACATCATAAATTGAGCATAAGAAAGTAATTGAGTGGGTAAATATAATCAAAACATATTATATATATAAGCATTAATATGCTTAATGTAGTTCTCTATTTAAAGGCAAAAGGATTATATTTTTAGAGATAGGCAAGCCAATTCTAAAGTTTATATTAAAAAGTCATAGGGCAGGGCGCTGGTGGCTCACGCCTGTAATCCTAGCTACTCAGGAGGCTGAGATATGAGGATCGCGGTTCAAAGCCAGCCCGGGCAGGAGAGACCTTGAGACTCCTACCTCCAATAAACCACCAGAAAACCGGAAGTGGTGCTGCAGCTCAAGTGGTAGAGCGCTCGCTTTGAGCTGAAGAGCTGAGGGACAGCGCCCAGGCCCAGAGTTCAAGCCCCATGGCCGACAAAAAAAAAAAAGTCATAGGAATTAGAATAGCTAATTTTGAATAGTGAAGGCAAATTTGATTAAGTTACATTACTTGAGGTACAGACCTCCATAGTATTGGCAGAGAGTTAGACCCATAGAATACACGAACAAAATAGAAAAACTATAATGAGAAGAACACACATATACTACTTGAGAGTAAAAGTAGTCTGAGAGAGCACATTAAATATATTAAATATACAAAAAAAGAAAAAAAATCACCTTATGATGTAATTATAAGTAAATGACTTGAGGGAGTTCAAAAGGGTAATATACTTTTATCTTAATATATTTAATATATGTGGAACAAGAATGTTGTCTCTTAATTTACATTATATGAATCTATGCAAGCATTAAAATCCATATATACATCAATTCATATAATTATATACATAAAATTAAATTTTAAAACATGTGGTCCTCACCTCTTTAACATGCATTCATTGAGTACTCATGTAACGTTGCAAACATGTCCCACATAATTCTGATAAAATTATAAAGTAAAATTTTTAATTATCTATGCGTGACCTGGACAATGATAGATAGTAAATTACCTGAAAAATTTTTCTCCAATAAATAAGATACTCTTCTATTAAACCATATGATAAATATCATTGCCAGAAATAATGATCTATTCTGAAGGAATGATGCGATTGCAGCATATGAATATTTGTCTGGCTCTTTCACCCTCTTTTACTTATTTTTGGAATCTCCAACTGCTGAAAAATAATTTTGATACTGAATACACTAAATGGCATTGTACAAAGTCCTAGGCAAGTTTTGCAAATATAATATCGAATTATTTATTTAAAAAATAACTTCCCTGAAGATGTAACAAAATATAAAGTCAATTGTAAAGTTAATAAAGGATGCTTAGGAATTTGAAATGAGGATGTGCCTATTTCATGAAATGAGGCTGAGTCTTTGGATAATGCTATTAAAGGTCAGTGCCACAGCTGTGCATTTGATGAGCAGCTGTGTGAGCCACCAAGAACAATAAACTGTCTGATTGGCAGTGGACCCGGCCGTGCCAGCAGTTAGGATGGAAGGATTTTGAACAGATTTAGAACAAGTACCTACTGAGTCCTGCTGTGGACACCCTGACTATTGGAGAGTTGAAAGTAAATGGAATACAGCTAGTGCAATTTGAGAATAATATGGACATCCTACAGAGATTAGGGCTCTGATGAGGAAGGAACAGAGAAAGTTCCCTAGAGGCAACAGATACAGTCTCTTCAAAAGCATTAAATGAATTTAAATCTTTGAAGTTTAAGAATATCAAAGTAGAATGTTTTTCACAGCATTTATTGAAATAGTGGGAAAATTCACACAATCCCACATTTTATTGGCAAGGTAACACTGCAATCCTGTTTACTTAGATGTAGAATTTGTCTTGGATTTTATGAGCATGGGTTAACATGGTAGAATTTTTCTTTCTAGGAGTACAGTTAGAAAATAAAGGAACATAGATATGTTGTTTAAGCAGAACAAGTGTGTCAACATCCTATTGGATACATGAGGGTGCTGTTTGCATGTAAATACTTTTTTTTTTCTTACCTTAAAATTTATTTAAGCAAAGTGGAAAATGTCATAACACTTTCTGGAAAATGCATACTCAGGTTTTTTTTAAGATAACAATTGTGCCAAATACCAGAAAGAATTAAAAATTGCTTCACTTAGGATCCATACAAAGCACCAATGTTTTACAAAAGTTGAAATACCTTACACTTAAAAATACTCTAATAATCAATACACATATGAATACCTTAGGTGGACATAGGAATGTAATTTACAGAATAAGACAAAAAAAAAGTTAGAGCTATACTGTTTCTTTAAAACTTGAAAATAAGAAATCAAGCAGTATTGGATTTCCATACAGAATCTCTACAACTTTTATCCAGCACCTTTAATTACATATATATATATATATATATATATATATATATATATGTAAAGATACTGACCTGAGGAGTTACAGTTACATTAGTAAGATAATGAGTACAATTCCTATTGAACATTGTTACCCCCTCCTTTGTTTCCCCCGTACTATCCCTTCCCTCTCCACCTCCCTAACTCCTCCCTCCTTCCCCACCCCCCAAAGTTGTAAAGTTCCTTTTCAACATAGTGATTGTATATCTCATTGTTAGAATGGGTCAACCTGTATCATTGTTTCAGCATTTTATTTCCCTTCCCCTCCCCAAATTAGAAAAATGTATATACAAGATGCAGGGCACCAGAATCAAATACAGTAAAAACAGGGGTTATACCATGGGAGAAGAACATACAAATAAAAACAAAAAAAATCACATAGTATGTTAAAAACAACAATGACAAAAATAAAACCTCTTGTGTCCCTATCTTGGGGTTCATTTTCCTTAACATCATCTTATATGGTCATACGTACATAGCTTTTGACCTTTTCTGCTTATCTAGTAAGATTATCCTAGATATAGTTATTGCAAAGAAAGGAAACAATGAGACCTATTTTCTTTAGGTCGGTTATCCTCACTTAATATAACTTTTTCCAAGTCATTCCATTTCCTAACAAATGGGGAGGTATCATTCTTTCTGATGGAGGTATAGAATTCCACTATATATGTATATATGTATATATATTATACATACTCATACACAGTGGAATTATATATATATATATATATATATATATATGCCACATTTTCTTGATCCATTCATCTACTAATGGGCATCCAGTACCTTGACTTAAATCCAAGAGCTAAAGTTTATTTCTCCTCTTCTATTTCTGGAAACTTATATGGTAAACTTAGATGGATGTCTCCCTGGATTTACTTGGAAGTGGGTTTTTTGATAATTTATTTAAAAGAGATAAAATTTTGCATGTTTATACTGATATCACCAATATTAATATTTCTCGATGTCTCAGGAAAATTACAACTTCACAATCAATACACCACAGGCTAATGCTCCACTAAGGCTCAGATTTCTCTGTTTTATTTTTTTTTTGCCTCCATCTGAATAATAATCTGCTTCACTTTGGTCCCCAGTACCACTCAGTCCTCCATCACCATTTCTGCAAGAATATTATGAACCTTATCCATATTAGATACTAAATCCAGTTCATACACCTTTTAAAAAAATTGTCTAATCTTCCACAAATACTTGAATTAGATCTAAAATGACAAGTTCACTTTTCAAAGAATCCACACAGAAAATAATATATAGTGTTGCTTGTCTATAAATCAGATTGTTGTAAAAACCTACAATTAATAACCTTCCTTCTATGAAATTACATTCTCCTCTCTTAGAGAGCAAATAGAACAATTTCCTGGTTTGTTATCATGTAACTCCAGCACAAGGCTGGTATAAGATACCATTACATGTAGTTGTTGAAAGTGAGGGTAGCCTTGATCATGGCCAGACAGAAAGAACCACAGAGCAGGTGCTTGAGATCTGGGTATGGGCTGAGCCTTGCTTGGAGTCCTCACTGGCAATCCTTTCTCACCCCCAGATCCTGTGGGTACATCCTATCTGTAAACTAATTTTTCACTTCATTCATATTGTTATTTTCAAGATCCCAGTGTATGTATATGTGTGTGTATTTGTATGTTATTATATGATGTTCACATCAATTTTCACATAGGTGATACCAAACACAGAAAACAATGGTATATTTTACAGTGACCACCATTAATCATGATGATGATTATTTTATTTTTTGTGGTTTTTTTATGTTTTTTCTCACTCATGGGGCTTGAACTCTGGGGCCTGGGTGCTGTTCCTCAGCTCTTCAGCTCAGGGCTAGCACTCTACCACTTAAGCCACAGCACCACTTCTGGTTTTTCTGGTGATTTATTGGCAGTAAGAGTCTCACAGACTTTCTGCCCAGGCTGGCTTTGAACCATGATTCTCAGACCTCAGCTCCTGAGTTGCTAGGATTACAGTCATGAACTTTTTCCTTTGCTTAATTTTATATGGTTTTCACTTGATGTAATAATTTGTTACCACTGCCTTCTTTTACATATTATTTTCTTTGTCTGAAGTAGATGGCCTCTGAATTAAACTGAAGTCTTGAGTTATATTCTCCATCCACAGAATACCTCCCACCCTACATATTTGTATATTTCTGGCCTTTATAACCATGTAAACCAATTCCACATACTACTGGTTCTGTTTTTCTGGAATATTCTGAATAGTACAATCATTATCCTACAAAGAACAGGCTGTGGATGTGCAAATAAATGGTTATCACATCCAAGAATTTTGTCAAAGCCAGTAATAGACCCTGCGGATACTATAAACAAATGTCCAGAACACTAAGTCTTCACTTCCCAAGCACCTGTCAGTGTGAAAAATCATGGAACAATCTGAATATATTTTCTTGAGTATTTATGAATTATGGTATTTTAAATGTCTGTATGTCTGGCAGGAAGACACATACCAGTATGTAGCTGAGAAGGTAGAATGCAAATGCATTGTTTCAAAAGAAGTATCTCTTGTACCAACATATTAATCTTTCAATCCATTGCTGTTAAGTCTGAAATATTAGAATGTCCTTGTTTTAGTGCCTATCATGTCATATTTAATTATGAACCAAATATCTCTGGACTTTCTTCCTCCTATTAAATAGGAACACATATCAGATTTCAGCAAACAGTCATTGTTTGATTTCTGAAAAGCCCTTGAAGATATTGTGAAGGGCTAGTTACAAAACATAATGCAATGCTAACTATAGATCCAAACTGATCCTCTTAATTCTCACTTTTCTTCACCTCATTGCAAATCCTAACCCCACTGTATGTGCACTCTAACACATCTCTGAGACATTCTCTTTCTGCTGAGCCATCCAAAACTGAATGGCACAGATATGTCTTCCTTCTTCAAGTCTTCCATCTCCATATCCTATTTTGCTTGAAAAAAAAATATTTCATTAACCATTATTGTTCTAAACAAGAAAAACAAAAATGAGGTATCTTTAGTGCTAAACTTTGTTTGCTTACAAAATGAAATTTTCTAATCATTTGGTGAATTCTCAGTCTTTTATTTAACAGTTTCACTAGATTTACCACATGTTTACTCTGAACAACCATGGGATTTTTGTATTTCAGAGAAACCCAATAATTTTCTTTATGATGTATGTATAGTTAGCCAGTTAAATAATGTCCTAGAAATTACTAATTACCATCACTTTTGTTTGTTTTGTTGACCTATTTGGTTTTTGTCATGTTTCTACCATAATTATTCATATGCTTATTCTCTACAAAAATAGCATATTTAAACTATTCATTTTGTCTAAATTTAAATTTTTGCATAAACATATTGACTAATACACCTCTGAGTGATTATTTTCTTTTCTTTTAACTTGGGAAACTTTTCTAAATGGCACTGGCCCCTGAGTGATCTCTTTGGTGAAGAATAAAAGGAAAAGAAACACAAGGGGTGCTGAAGGCTGTACCAAACATCAGCTATTCACCAGGTTGTATCTTTTGGAGTTAAATTGGATGAGAACAGAGTCAACTTTTAAATTGACTGATCATTGTGATAAAAGGATTAACTTTTATTTCTATTCTTTTGAGAAGAAAAATGAGCTGAAATCCTGGGCCACTTATCCCAAATGATTGTATAACGTGTAGTTATCAGTGGTAATAGAGAACAGGGATGAAGAAATTCTCAGGAAATCTCTGGACCTCATTTTAAGCATAATTTAAATGTCAATGATAAGAAATATTTAATCTAGCTTCTACTAAGGTCTTTTCTTTGGAACATTAATTCTGTTTTATGTCTTGAAAAGGAAGAAAAAGGAAAACTCTCTAAAGAAATAAGTTTGGGAAATGCTAGGTTCAAAAGACTTTAAACCATTCTCTTTATTGCAAGAGAGCTAGAATCCTTTAATACCCCAGTGTGCACTGTGAATTTTTAAACAGGGGGCAATGATATGCAGCATTTATTCAATGTATTGAATTAAAGATCCCTGGTAAAGGAAGATGCTTAGAGAAGTAGTCTATAGATCATACATTGGAAAATGTTCTTCTAGTCAAAGTTGGTAATAGTAATTTGATATTATATTAAAACTTTTTCATCTTCTATGGTAAACCTGTCAAATAGGAACAGAACATCCTAAGGGCAAATAAACATATGGGAAAAGTGACTTTAAAAAATGTTGTGAATAATCATACTTCAAATGCTTCTGAGTAAGCTATACTTTTAGTAATAATAGGCCTCCAGATTATTCTGGAAATATGAAAAACACCAGAAATGCAAATTAACAGATGCACTAGCAAACACCTTTATAAAATGCATACATTTCCTGAGCAATAATACTTCTCTGTCTTTCTCAAGAGGTAACCTGTATTCTCCACCAGTACTTAGTCAGCTAGTGGCTGGGAAAATGTCCAGCAGAGCTATGGGTGAGCACTTCCTTGTTCAAAGTGAATGATCACATTGATTAGAAATTGCTCTGTGGGAGCTGGGAGGCAGATGCCTTGTTCTAATTACAGTTCCGGCACCTTCTATTCCACATTTCCCTGATGCTAAGGGCGCTGTGAAGCCTCTGCAGATGCTTATCACTTTAACTCCATTTTGAATATAGAGTGGCATTATTACCTCTCAGGAACTCAAGGAAGAGGCTGAATTCATATAAGTCCAGGCCAAGTTTCACCTGAATAATACAGAAGAGACTATTGGCTAGTCCCTTAATGTCACTGAGCGGATGAAGAAACCATGTAGTCCTCTAGAAGGTTCGTTTACTTCATATTTCATCAAGAACAGAGTTGTAGATATTGCTCACTTCTATGTATCCTTCCCAACATCTGCACTAGAGCATCTCCAGAAAGTAGAGTCTGTGGAATTGAGGAGCTATGCTGTGGAAGGAGTAAATCACACCATTTCAGAAGGAAAGTGCTCTTCGTAGTGAACTTGAATGGGTCCTTGGTCTATTTCACTGATTCTCTCATTTCTTATGAAGGATAGTGTATTCTTCAAATGCATGTTTTCTAAATCAATCATTCCTTTCCATCTTGATATCCTCCATTGAAATTTTAATCCACTCCCCATGGCTTCAGGATAGCAGTTCTAATTGGAAATCAAGAACATTATTTCTAAACTTTCAGTTTATCTCACAAGCTACAAAGTCATATTTCCATGATCATCTTCATGATCAATGCTAAATGATATTGAATTGGTAACTTAAATGGTTGCAAAAATTTCCATCTGCACTTTGGTAAATCCATTTTTCTTCAAAAGATTTTTCTTATACTTCACATATTTTCATTATGCAAATATTTTAAGTATTATTGCACTAAACCAATATTTATTAAAAACTTAAGATGATCTAGAAACTTTCCAGAGACTCAGAATTTAGCAATCATCAAAACAGAAACCTTCTTCTAGATCTCCTGCAATTAATACTCCATAGAATTGTTAAAGAAAATAAACAGGCAAAACATATTCCACGTTAGAGTATAATAAAGTCATGTGGAAACTTAAGCAGATGAAAAAGCTTTGAGGTGGACAAATATTTGATATGCTTTACAAATATCAAAGAAGCCAAATGGGACTAAAGCAGGATGAGTTAGGAGAAAAAGAAAAAAAGCAGTTCCAAGAAAGAGTGAGATGAGAAATGAGACACAATTGCCTTCAATCCAGGCTCTTCTTTATAGATACTTAATAAAGATTGTTCAAAAGTTTCTGTGACCAAATTCCACACAAGACAACCTATAATATGAGTCCTTGATTCCAATATAATTTTAAAGTTCTTTCATGTGATTTTCACATGCAACCTATGTCAAGAGCTAAAATGTGGGCTTAGTCTTCTCTATGCTGAGTAAGATTGAAGTACGAACCTGTTTACATTTTAAATGGCAGGTCTACTGCTTAGCAAATAGATAGTGAATGGAATTTAAACAAAGGAGACTTCTTCAACAACTCAAGTCAGAGAAGACTGAGAGGTGACTCAGGGTAATAGTAGTGGAGGTGGTGTGCAGCCGTGAGATTCGGAGTATATTTGGAAGGTAACCTCAACAGGATTTGCTAGGGCATCGAATGTATGTAACAGTGAAAAAAAATCAATGATACGTCCAAGATTTAGGCCTAACTGGGGTAATAAAGAATGTGGAGAAAGTATAGAAGATAAATTTGGGAGTTGGTTTTGGATTTTCATTGTTCTAGGAGAACAATGGAAAAATAAAACACTGTGATGTAGACACAATGGATCTAAAACTCTGAAATGTAGGCAAGAGGTCTAAGACTGGAAATCGACTGGAGAGTCACCAGCAGATAAATGGTTTGAAAGCCAAGCAACCATTTGAGAGCACCTATGGAGTAAATTAAACAAAGGGGAGAAATCCCCAGTGTGGCTACCACTGAAAGTTTAGAGAGATGAAGAGCCAGGTGGGAGGATGAAGATCAGTGGAATATTAGGAGGGAAGTTAGAGAAAAGTTTCAAGGAAATCACCTTCATCCAATTCTATTGCTGGGTTAGACAAGGACTGTGTATTTATCTATTGTTGGATTTGGTTATTATTAGTATTGTTGATGGGTCTGACCAGAGTAATTGTAATATAATTTTGTGGCCGAGATATACTAACTCAAGAAAAATTCCATGGAAAACACTTTGGAATCACCTTTTGAGGAGATGTGCAAGGGGAGCAGAGGCATATGTTTTTAATTCAAGAGGGAAGGTCTTCATGAAAGCAGGTGTTGCTATAAGTATTATGAGAGAGGTGGTAGCATGTGATGTGAAAATACATGAAACAAATGCTGAAGACTCGTCCATGAGTAGGGGAAAGAAAATGAGATTTGACATACAACAGATGAATTTTGTTCAGAACACCAACATTCTTCTCTAAAAATAAGAAGGAAGGCAGGGGTAAAAAGGAAATGAGAAGATGTTGTGATGGGATTACAAATAATTTATTTTTTTATTGCATGCCACTAAAGTTTGAAGGATTTCTAAATCCTTTTCTCCCATGATATAGCTTTGGGTTGGCTAAAATCGTGATTGCAAAATAGCTTTCTAATTTTTCTAGGTTAGTTGGATACAGTTTTTAAAATAGTGACATAATGCTTTTTCGGTGCTAATGTATCTCATCTCTTCCTTCACTTTCTAAGTCATCCATATGTCTTAGAATTTAGTGATTTGCTAAACAATTATTCTTCAGAAAGAGATGAGATATTTCAAGAAATAGTATCCTGTTTGAGTTTATTATAAGAAAACAATGAGTCAAAATATAATGACTCTTTTTTTTGTACAAAACCGAAAGTCCTCACACACCTCCTGTCCCTAAACTCTCAGATTTCCAAGAGAGCTTTAAGCTATTCATTCCAACCAGCTTCAGTTTCAGTTGAAGTAAATAAAGAATTAAGAAAAAGATTTATGCCTCTATGTGAGACTGGTTATATAATCCCCAAACTACGGACTAAAAATATTCAAGTTGGAATGAAGTTTTTCATGTGAGAAAACTTTTCATTAATCAGTTCATAGGAAAGTGGAATATGTTGGAATATGGGTTATATGCATGTTCATTGAAGATTCCTATTTGCAATTTCAAAACTTTTTTCTATATAATGACTAAAATAAGATTTGGATTAACTATTTTTTGTACCACAAAAGCTTCTTAGCAGATTCTGAAATTAAAGCTTTACTTATAAGTTTGCATAGGCTTTTACATTCTTTTTCTGTTACTTGTGTTATAGGATCACATGAGTCAAGTCCAGATAGAGTTTTGGGTTCCCCAGTTTTCAGCTGAATACAAGAGGATACAGTAAACTAATAAGGTAAATTTTCATGACTATTTAATTGATAAAAGTAGCATGAATAGGATTATAACTAAAGAAATTTGCTAGAATATAAACTTTCAGTGGAAACAAACTTTTGACAAGTCTATTCATAAAAGTTAATTAATACATGGTGCAAAGTTTACTATGCACCTGTTGAGGATACACTGAATAATACATGAACATGAACATGTTTACATATTATAAGATTTTAGTGTTTTGTTGTGAACAATAAGTTATGGGATGAAAGGAATGTTATTGCTAATTTGGGAAGCCAAATTTCCTCATTCTTCTCTTCTTTATTAAGTCAGTAATAACTATTGAAAGCCTCCACCACCACCAGTTCTCTACATGTCTGAGGGTTCACTGAAGTGCCCAAATTTCTTTTAGCAAATGTCTTTTTCTACTTAAAATTCGGAGACAATTTCTGTTGATGAAAGCTAAGAATTTTAACACATCTCCCTGGGCTTCTGAGCCCAGAGGAAGATTCATCCCAGGAACACAGTCAACATTTACCAGTTGGGCCTCTATCTCTTTATTGGAACTTTCTGACTGTAGGTGGGAAATAAAATGGCTCTAGGAGAGAAATGGAATGAGTCTTGAGTGTAGTCTGAAGGATGCCTTGTACATTCTTTGTAAGTCATTTTCTCCATAGAGAACAAAATGTTTTACAAACCCAGTATTTTTTTCTGTAGCTATTTCTCCTAATGATATTACACTTGAGACGAATATGTATTTCCAGAAAAATTCCCAATGAGTTGTTGCATGTGAAAAGACACTGAATAAAGTCTTTCTTTCCTCTGACTCACAGCTAAAAGGGCAATCTTCTTATCAACTGGATGATGGTGGTCTTGAAAGTAGCAATTTAATATTTAATGTATTCATGATGGGAGAAAAATCTCAGTCCTCCACCGGTTTAAATACTTACACATTTAAAATAGAATTTTAAAATAGATATTTTAATATAGTTCTGACAGATATTATTTTGACATCCATGACTACTACAGTAATTATTTCAATTTTATTTCCTTCGAAGAATACATGGCATTACACAAAGTAAAAATAACTATGTGCTTTGTATCTTTATGATAAAACTGATTTTTTCTAAAACAAAATAAAAATATCATATAAGTGTGAACCCCTGCATCTGATCGAGTCACTCGGCTAAGCCAGAAAACTTATTTTGTCCTCCTCTTCTGCCAGCCAAGTTTACAAATCCTTACCTCTATTCAAACATGTGATCAGGCATAATATCTAGAGACATCTAAAACATTGTCCATCACATGTTTTTCTGTTAGTATTGAAGATGATCCCTAATGACTTCTGTCTCCTGATATTCACACACACCTGAGTAATTCCATTTGTACAGTATGTTACAGGATTTTCTTGAAGAAATAATATTTTTTTAAGTAATGGTATTTCACTTACGGGAGTAGGTTATAAATCTGCAGCCTCTCATCTGTTCTCTCTCTTTCATCATTCTTTCTCTCTGTCTCTTTGTTTCTATTTCTGTTGCTCTCTGTGTGTCACACACACAGACACACACACAAACACAAACAAACAACAACAAGAAAACACCTTCTTATAAAAATTAGAAAATAAATTCTTAAACTCCAGTCTGGCTTTGAGTTGACAGATATCTGGCTTTGAGTTGACTTGACTATTTAATCAGAAGCCCTGTATAAGCTGTTTCTAAACTCCCAACACTCAGAATTTATATAACGTAATATACATTTTTGTTAGGTTGTGAAAATTAAAAATGGTCAGATAGCTAATATTTAATTATTGATAATACTACTCATTAATAATATTATTTAATATTAGTAGACAGTTACTATTATTTTCAAAGTGTTCCTCTAATAGAAAAAATTTGTTGATGAATTTTATGTGTGCATTTGGTTTTCATACCAACATGGAGATGTAAAAAGTTATGTCTCCAGTTGTTAGTACCTCTACACTGGATTTTTTTTTATGATTCACTTCAGACTACTGATATATTCACCAAAATAAAATGAGTGGAACATAGAGGCAACTTTGGACATTATTAAGCATGTAAAATTCTTCTTAATTTTATGATGACTACCTTAAAATAATTTTAACTGTCATCAAAAATTGTTTTTTTATATTCTGTTCTTACAGTGAAAAAATCAGATGTAGAGGCTGGAATATTGATGGATATCGCATTGAATTTGTAGATAGCCTTTGGAAGTATTGCCATTTTCATGATGTTAATCCAATCCAGGAACATGGGAGGCTTTTCCACTTCCTAAGTGCTGCCTTAATTTCCTTTTTTAGATTTTTAAAGTTTTCATTGTAGAGGTCCTTCACTTCTTTAGTTAACGCCTACGTACTTTATTTTTTGTGGGGCTATTACAAAAGGAGTTGCTTTCTTGATTTCAGCTGCACTCTTCTCATTGTTGGCATACAGAAAAGACTTTATTTTTTTTTAATTTTATACTCTGTTACTTTGGCAAAATTTCAGATTAGCAAGTAATTTGGGAGTGAAGTCCACTTGGTTTTTTCTTTCTTGCTAATGTTTTTAACGTATCTACAATGTACCATATGATGTTTTTGTTTCTCCTGTATGTTCTTCCCCCCTGGTATAACCCCTGTTTTCACTGTATTTGAATTGGGTGCTCTGCATCTTGTATATATTTTTTTCTAATTTGAGGAGGGGAAGGGAAATAACAAAATGCTGAAATAATGGTACAGGTTGACCCATTGTAACAATGAGATGTACAAGACACTAGTTCATTGAAAATGAACTTTACAACAAATGGCAGAGTTGGGGAGGTGGGGTGGGAATGGATAGTATGGGAAAAACAAAGAAGAACATAACAATGATGGAGAGGGAGAGAAAATGTACTCATTACCTTACTCATGTAACTGTAACCCCTATGTACACTATTTTTTACAATAAAAAACATAAAAAAGTAAAAAAAAAAATCACATGCAGAGAAACTTTCCAGGATTCATCTGAAAGATTTTGTATCAAAATATTTCAAGTCTTTAATTCTTTTTATTCATTATAGGATCATTTAAAATACTGCCCTAGGCACAAAATTTCAGACAGTAGTAAACAAAATTTTAAAAATCCTGCCTTCAAACAGTTTACATTCTACAAACAAGTTGCTCTGTTAATGTCAAGATCATTACTCTGTGTAGCTTTAGGACAAAATTAATATCTGTCTTTGTACAAGTGAACTACATTAGTTTTAACTTTTCTTTCTAAGAGACATAGTATGCACCCGTTATTATACAAGGCCTTTCAAATATGCTGTTACACTTCCTTTAGCATTCCAAGCTCTCATACCTCACCATTTCAGGGCTAAAACTTTGTAATATGTCTACCAATAGATAGATAGATAGATAGATAGATAGATAGATAGATAGATAGATAGATAGATAGATAGATAGATAGATAGATAGATAGATAGATACTTTTGAAAATCAAGTATCTTCACTTTTTAAGGTAGTAGTTGTTTCAATATAAATGAATTTTTGTATTTTCACATTTTACTCTGGTATAAACTCCAATATATCATAACATTTTAATAATTCAATTGCTCCCCTCTTATACATTAATACGGCATGAGTTATACATACATTGTCTACTTCTAAATGTTTCATTTTTGGAAAATAGAATTTTTAGATGATCTGCATTTGATAATATAGTGCTTGCCTTCAAAGATATTTTGACTTGGCTTTGGTTTGGTGAACATAAGGTTAAAGTATGGTTTTCATGATGCACCTTGAGATGAGGCTGTTTGAAATCTAGTACAGATGTCTCAATGCAATGAGAAGGACTCACTCCACCTGCTCTGAGTAAACAGAATCAGTGAAAACTGCCCATCATACATTATGCACTGCACCTTTAGGATAAGAAAAGATACTCAGCAGGCACAGTAAAGAAGAAACAATGAAAGTTAGCAGTGAGCGATGGCTAACACACTAAGAAGAAAAAAGACAGTTGTATTTAAAGCACATTTATCATTTAGGAGGAGATAACTTTTATTATGACTACTCTTTGACAATGAAGTAAAACCTTGGGTGTTTAGAACCTATCAGGAGCTTTTTATGTGATCAATTTTCTTTAAAATGCAAAGTATTGCAGAGTACATCATTTTGGAACTTTCCATTGTCAACCAGTGACTCACATGACACCCCATGTTTGCCTTCATATTTTCTTTGGTTGGGGGAGACAGTTTATGACTCATTGACAGACAATGGCAAATTCTCCTCAAGATAGCAAAGGGAGGGAGAAAAAAAAAACATCTAGTTTAAGCATTGGGTCCTGCTGTCCATCTACATCCTTTTCCTCTGAAAAATGTTTATGTTTGTTCTTTAGGGAGAGGAAAAACCAACTTATAATTATTGTGCATAATAGAAATGGCATCATTATGCAGTATCTACAACAAGCCAAGTTACAATACATGGATTTGTTACTGCTGATCATATCATTGTTTTTAATACTAGTTATATATGTTATTCCTTCTAAATATAAGAACAAAATAGAGATGGCAAAGAACCACAATGTATTATATATTCAGCTATAATATTACTGACAATAAAACATATTTTAGAATTTGATCTATAAATTACATAATCATCCACTTTTCATATGGTTATACTTATATCTTTTTTCACATCATACTAGAATTTACTGATAATTGCAAGCAAATTAATGTGTATGAATCCCCTTTAGGCTTCAAACTAATAGCTTATATTTCTGAAAATTTCTGACAAATTTATAACTCAGTTATCTTTTGGAAGGCATGAGGAATACACTTTCTACTCTATAAGGTCCTGGTTTTTTACTCTAATTTTTATGCACCTGTGGTTGAAATTTTTGTATTGAATAGTGAATATTAGTAGAGTTAAATCTGAAGAGCAAGAAAAGGAAAAATGTTCCAACTTTTGAAACTCTGAGTTTTACCATACCAGTTAATCATGGCTCCCAATAAATGCCTCTATTTCATACCAGATCATATTTATCTGCTCTTCTTCAGTAATTTTATCTGCAGACAAAGCTGAAAGCAGCAGCATGCAAACATTTCCAGCATGCTTTTTCTTTACAACAGACTTCTTCAAGAAAACTGCTGATTATGATGATTTGCTCTAATAAATGCGTTATGTTTATTGTTATGTTTGTGTGTGTGTGTGTGTGTGTGTGCGTGTGTGTGTGTGTGAGAGAGAGAGAGAGTTGATTTGTTTTGCTGAAATTACTTTACAAAAATAAAATCTTAATGCACAACTGACCATTCCAGCTTCATATCAGTAGAGCCAATTTCGCTTGTCCTCTCTGAAAATAAAAGCCAACTTCCTTTCCAACATGAGGGCACCATGTTTTACACTTTAAAAGAAGATTTGATTTAGCCTCAATTATGTTCCAGACACTGTCTTATTGCTACAGTTATCAAAGCAAGTGGGAATATTGGCTCCAAAATATCTCCCTTTCTGCTTGGAAAAGTGAATCAACAAGCATGTAACTTGATAACGATATAATATGTGTCACAATGGAGTCAGATCAATAGAATGTAGGACGAGAGGATCTCCACTTTTATTAGTCAGAAGATGATTTAATAAAAGAAACAATATCTAAGTTAAATCCCCAAAATTTTGCCAAGTATTTGAAAGATACAGGAGAAAGTATAATGTAAGTCAGGAAAAGGGAAATTGCAAGTATTTAGAAAGGTGGGTGTGCATAATACTATGAATGCCATTTATTTCCAGTTGTGATATGCAAGATGTATGAAGGGGTCACAACAACAAAGGACAACATCTGAAATATACTTGTAAATTGCAAAGGAATGTGTTTCAGAGAAGGGATGCTATTCACCAGGTAAGTGGGAATTACAGAAGTTTTCTAAAGACAGATGCTTATTTTGCATTTAGAAAGACACAATAGATAATGATAATCAGAACTGGGAATTCTGAGGCATAAAATGGATGTCAGTATGCAGGCTATCATAATAGTTCAAGTGGGAGATCAGTGGAATCTATCATTTTTATTGAGACATAATACTTGTGCAACTTTATGGGATAAATTAATGGTGTCTTGATATATGCATACAATGTATAATAATCAAATCAAAAATCTTTGTTAAACTAGGAGTGCAGAGATGGATTTTTTAAAAAATAGAATAAAAGCAATGATTACAATAATACATGTGGGCAGATGCTGAGGGCTTGTGATCATAATCCAAGCTACCAAAGATCTGAGGATTGTGGTTCAAAGCCAAACTGGTCAGGAAAATTAGAGTATTATCTCCAATTAATCACAAAGAAAAAAAAAAGCCAGAGATGGAGATCTAGCTTAAGTTGTAAAATGCCAGCATTCAGTGAAATTGTAAATGAACAGTGCCAGGCCCTGAGTTCAAGCAACAGCAAAATCATCCTAATCATCCTAATCATCCTAATCATCATCATCATCATCATCATCATCATCATCATCATCATCATCATCATCATCATCATCATCAAATAAGCAATTAAATAAAAACAGCAAATTGCCAAAAATTGCCACCTTACAAATGTAGTCATTTGGTATTGTTTTTGACCTCTGCTCTGAGATTTTAGCAAATATAAGTTTAATATAAATATATGTCTATATGTAGATAGATATAAATAGGTATTTACTTGTGTGAAATAAAGGGTTTCAGGTATCATCTTTTATTCCTTTAATCTTCAATAATATATGATTTGGAAACCATTGCTATTTCCCTTATCATTACATTTTAAAGTTCTGTTTCTTAAAGAACTAATTATCCAAGTTAGATAGATAGATAGAGAGAGAGAGAGAGAGAGAGAGAGAGAGAGAGAGAGAGAGAGAGAGAGAGAGAGAGAGAGAGAGAGAGAGAGAGAGAGATAGATACCTTAGGCTGCTGAGGAAATGCAGCAGTTAATTTCAGTCTCAATGGGAAACTGATTCTCTCTGGAAGAAAATGTATTTGCCATCTTCACCCATACAGCATTGAATGACTCATACTGTTATCTCTCAATCTTTGTTGTTGAGGCTGACTGTGCTAACATAACTGTGCAGTGTTTGTCTTTAATTATGGCTGTGTGAAAGACACAGACGCGTTCATTTCAAGGGAGCAATTAGGAAAATGCAAGGAATCTTAATGTCTCAATGTGCTCAATAGCAAAGGAGGACATCTGGCTGTAAGCAGAGCAACATGCAATCAAATTAACATTATGAGAATACCACTGGCGATTCCCATTTTTTCAACATAAAATATTTTTGAATTCTTTGTAGTTTGAAATATGATTGTTTTATCTACATTCCCAGCCAGAAATTTCATCTCTATAGAGCATTAAAATTGCAATGGATTTGAGAAATGACACTTTTATATCTCAACAAGTCCGGGTACAGTTGGTCTAACAAAGTAGAAAAGTTGTCATACTGAGGATTAAACATCTCTGTCTTTCCAGAGGGACTATGAGGTAGAGGACAAAATCATCCTTTTAAAAAGGAATCAAGCAATTGGCTTAGAGGCTGACTAGTAACTAGTCAGAACAGTCCCCATTAGCAATGCATTCATACATCAATAGATTATTTTTCTAAGTAATAATAATCTATGTCCATGATTTAGAGTTTTAAATATGTTATATTTGAAATCACGGTGTTCTATAAATACAGAATAATTCTTCATCTAATGTCTTAAAAACAACCCAATTATGTATGTGTCATGTAAATGTATTCTAGATAATCAAATCAGGTTATACCCAAACAAATCTATTGATAGACATCTTGGCATTTTATATTCTTTTCCCAAACCATGTGGTGTTCAGTGAATTCATCATTCATCACTTATGATGGATACAAACCAACTGCTTGTTTTTTCACAATACCTGAGTATTTAGATTTTATGAATAAACAGTATATATAAGCCAAAGATTGTAAATAGTCTGAGAGCTTGGTTAAGATAAAATCTCAGTCAATTATCTTACTTGATTCTTATGTTACTGTTCAGAAATTTTGCATCTGTAACTAGATGTGGTAAAATATTTTTGTTTTCTAATATTAATACATTGAATACTTTGAAAATGTTTGCTGTTTTTTGTTACTATGATGGAAAATTAGAGTATTCCAACAGAAGGGAAGACATGATTTTTTTGTTTCTTTTGTATGTTCTTCCCTCATGGTATAACCCCTGGTTTCACTGCATTTGATTCTAGTGCCCTGAATCTTCTATGCATATTTTTCTAATTTGGGGAAGGGAAGGGAAATAACAAAATGCTGTAATAAGGATACAGGTTGACCCATTGTAATATGAGATGAACAAGATACTATGTTGAAAATGAAATGTACAACTTCAGAGGTAGGGAGAAGGGATAGTAGGAGAAAAACAAAGGAGGGGGTAACAATGCTGATAGGAAATGCACTCAGTACCTTAGTCATGTAACTGTAACCCCTCTGTAAAGTATCTTTACAATAAAATATATATGAAAAATAAGAAATCCTCTTAGAGTTTAGCTTTCTCCCTTTTAGGAGAAAGAGAAAATACTGTACTAAAATGGTTTTTGATAGACACACTCAGGATACTCAGGATGTTTTAGAAATTTTGGACAAGGAAGCTCAAAATCAAGATGAACACACAAACTTAAAAATGCTGTAAGGGCCGGGTGCTAGTGACTCACGCCTGTAATCCTAGCTACTCAGGATACTGAGATCTGAGGATCGCAGTTCAAAGCTAGCCCAGGCAGGAAAGTCCATAAGACTCTTATCTCGAATTAACCACCAGAAAACTGGACGTGGTGCTGTGGCTCAAGTGGTAGAGCGCTAGCCTTGAGCTGAAGAGCTGAGGGACAGTGCCAAGGCGCAGAGTTCAAGCCCCATGATTGACAAAAAAAAAAAAAAACGTGTGTTTTGGGGTTACATTGTGCAAAAAACAATGTAGTCATTACCTGATTCATGTAACTGTAACCCCTCTGTACATTACTTTTATAATAACTATTTTTATTTAAAAAGTGATTTGAGAGTGTTCTACAAGTAGAAAAAAATGAATCTTTACACAACTCCAATGTCTTAGGTGGCAGAAAGTGAATAACACAAGACTGTATTGGATCTTTAGAGAGTTGAACTCATTGATATTGTCTATTAGAACTGAGATGTATTTAATAGATACTGTCATGTTACTCCCCCCTTCTTGGGGATCGTGTGGTCTTCTGGTCTTACTATATCTATCTGCTCATTTCGTAGGATCTGTTTTCTCTGCATATATCAGGTTCATATTGATTGTAAGTAGAGCATCACTGAGTATCACTACAGAGATGCTGGTCAGTGGTGATCCATTGTTTAGAGATTTAGTAGATATTCATAACAAAGAATTGAATTTGAAATTTAGACGTGGGCATATATAGAAACATTCTTCTCTGCTAAATATAAAATAAGCCCACAATCATTTGTGCCAAGATTTTTCCCAACCATTCACATCATTTGTTAGAGAAAAAAATCCTGATTCAATAATTCTAACAGTATAACTTGTCATGAAGAGTGAAAAACATGCAAAAGACAGAGATAAATGTGTGAAAAACTCTTGATGTGCAATAGTAGGGGTAAGTGGCAAAGGGAAGGACAATAAAGTACCTCCCTTCCATTGCCTGTTCTGCAAAATTGTATACTAAGCAGACACCTTTGAGTCTTCCCCTAAACCCCTATCTCATTGCCTCAAGCTCTCTGACAGTTACTCTCAAGCCTCCACTATCCTAGGTAACTGCCAGTTCCTCTTTAAAAAAAAAATAACATTTTCCCCAATTTTAATTTGAGAATTAGTCTTGAAGACATTGATAGAGAAGATGATAACCATGTTATGATAATATGATCATGGAATTCATTAACAAGTAAAACTTTTAGGTGGAAGCAACCAGTAGAAAAGTCTTATATTGTTTCTTATGTAACACCTGTGAAATGAATCATTATTAAAATTTAAGTATGTCAAGAAGTAAGGATCTTGAAAATACCAAATGTCATCTATTCATATTTGGAAGAAAAAAATAAGCATAAAGATTTTTAATTATTAAGGAATCCTTAATATCAGTGGGAAAATATGACATTATAATATGCAAAAAGAAGAGTAGCATTAAAATGGCAAGTAAAACTAACAGAGTACATGAACTGGGAGTAAAGGTTATTTACATTAGCAATTACCATTGCTATTTTTAGTTATTAAAATAAACTTTTCAGTTAATAAAAAATAAACTTTTACAGAGCTCAGTGTCAAGTAAAAATGAAAGACATAAAGAGAGGAAAGACAGAGGAAAAGAAATTTCTTTCTTAGGGAAGAGAAGATTTTGAGTTACTAAAGAAACTTAGAGCCAGATTGGCAAAAGAGAGAAGCCAAGGAAATTGAAATAACAGGATAAAATGAGTTAAGAAAGTGTTATGAGGAAGAGAAAGCATGAGATTCCACCCAAATCATCATGATATAACAAAAATTTACAGACAGATTTACAGCTTTGCTCCCCACAAATCTGAATATATGCATAGCTTAGGCATTCAATCAATCAGTGTATGTCAATAATATCCAAATTTTGAAATGTCACTAGAAGTATACTGATCTCATGTTTGCCTATTTTTAGATAATGAAGCAAGTGCATAAAGCTTGTGTTTGGAATAAATTTAACATATGAAAACACATTTCAATTAGAGTATATATCTACTTGTATGGATGTGACTGATTTAAAAGAAGCAATTTTAATCCACCTATTTGTCACACTCTTTCATGTTGGTTTCAATGATAGTTGACTTGATAGATTTTAGTCTGAACACATTTACTATTTAGCAATCAAGCTGTTAAACAAAACAATCAGAAATTTCTTTGAAGGTGTGCTTTCACAAAACATGTAATATGTAATGAGAATTTTCAATACACCAGTAAAGTATAAAAACTGAAATAAAAGGTTTTTGTTATATTACTTTTACCAATTTTTCTTTAAATCCTGTATCTTAGAAACTATGTTAAGGATCTGTAGTAATAGAAAAAGTTAATTTTGGAAGTGGCAACACAGGAAACACATTTCAATATGTATCAATTGATAGGACATTTAACCAGTACTTTATCCAAAAGCAAGATGGCTGTTAAATTGCTTCTCATAGCAATGGCTGTTAGTTTAATTTTAAAAAAGCAACAACATCCATATCTATTAAACATGGTCAAGCTGAAAATAATAAAACATTGTTTTGTCATAAAGCCTCTGAAAGATAGCTCAGCTAGCTTCACTCTTTTCCCTTGAAACAAAACATTAAGTTAATCTTCTACATAAAGAATTTGATCACTTTAAGTTAGAAATACTTCAGAGAATTCAAAAAGAGGAAACGAAATAATTTGCTTTTTTAAGTAATGTTTTAGAACATATTTCCTAATGGAGTCATCCCAATGAATTTAGTAACAAAAGAACACAAAAGCCAAAGAATATTTCTGATTGTCAAATACAAATAGCAACAGCTTTTTATATGCAGAATCCTTCAGTGATTCATAACGGCTCTAGTCAATGTGGTAAAATTTTATTCAAATAATTATATATCATAACTTTGAATAAAAATATAGAGTTACTATGTTTGATGTACCCTAAGACATACTTAAGTTTAGAACAGCCTTATTGAAATATTTAGACTTCTATTCAGTAATTATTTTGTATTCATTATATGCAAAATGTATCCATTAAACATTAACAATGAAAAAGGAAACGAAGGGTTGAAATAATATCAGCAGGCTCATAAACAGGTAGTGTAATATGGTATTTATACACAGTAGAATTTTATTTATCTATTAGAAACAATGATATTATATCATTTGCAAAGAAATTCAAGAACCTGGAAAAAGTTGTTATGTGAAGTAAGTAAGGCCCAGAGATACAAATAATACATGTTTTCTTTCATATGTAGAAGTTAGAATTCATTTATAAATATATAAGCAAATACTTTGAGTGGCATGCAAGTTTACACAAATATATTAACTGAAACACAGCAGATTCAAGGGAACATGCAAACAGTGAAATTCCTTAGAAAAGCTAAATCAATTTTCAACAAAATAAAAAGCGGGAAATGAGTTGAACATGAAAGGGTTGGGGTGGAGTAAGGGGAGGAGGGTGAATGAGTGATGAGGAGGGATATAGAATCACCAAAACTTCAGTGTATGATCTACAAAATTAAGAAAAGTGAGGGAGGAGTTGGTTGGGAGGGCTAGGTGAAAATGGTAAAAGGAGAAATAGCTGCTGAAGAGGCTGAAATACGAGCATCAAAGTTCAAAATCATTTGGGCAGGAAAAGCCCATGATACACTTATCTTCAATTAACCAGCAAAAAACTAGACGTAAAGCTGTGGCTCAAGTGGTGGAGCACTAGCCTGGAGCAAAATACCTTAAGGATAATGCTCAGGCCCTGAGTTCAAGCACTTGCATTGATGAACCTGTGCATGTTGCACACACATGCATACATACAAAAGTTGAAAGCTTTCTATACCTTCATTAAATGTTATTCCTGTGTCATTGAGCTGATTTCATTTCCAGAATGTTTGTTTTTTTCTCCTGACCCACTCTTCTCTGACTTTGCTAGGTTAACGCTTCTTCTTATTTTAGATCAACTTAGATTTAAATTCACCTTCATTATGTGCTGCTTCACTTATCCCTGAGATTAGGTTTAATAAAAATAGGTGCTACTCTAGATCTATTTAGCTTTACTAGTAGGATCCATCCCAATTTGAAGTCATTATAATGATCAGTTAATATCTTTCATTAATTATGCGGAGGGCAAGAGCCAAACTTTTTCCTTAGTGCTATCTATGTCTCCATACATGATAGATTTTTTTTTTAAATATTGAGACACAAAACAGAATAAACACTTATGTTAGGAGTTTGAAATTCTTGTTTTATTTAATTGCGTGAAGTAGTATTATTGCTATTTTAGGGGGAGAAATCCTACAGGATATTTCATAGTCCCACAATTACTAGTCCTACAGTTTGTATTGTAACCAAAATTCTTCCCTCCTAAATCATGCATGTTGGATTGAGATACTGTTAAACTGGATAAATAGATAACAACATCTTCATAAAGTAAATGTATTTCCCAATATTCTCCAATATTTTTTAAAAATCCTAGATCCTTATATATCACCCTGCACCAGAATCAACTCCAAATGGATCAAAGACCTTGAACTCAAAGCAGACACTCTGAAAACATTACAGGATGGAATAGGAGAAACCCTAGGTCTCCTTGGCTCAGGTCGAAATTTTCTGAATAGAGACCCGGAAGCACAACAAATCAAAGAAAGGTTGGACAAATGGGATTGCATAAGATTGCAGAGCTTCTGCAGGGCAAATGACATAGCTGGCAAGATCAATAGAAAACCCACCGATTGGGAGAAGATCTTTACTAGCCATACAACGGACAAGGGTCTCATATCTAAAATATACTTGGAACTCAAAAAATTAAACCACCCAACAACAAATCCTCAAAGAAACAACTGCCCAATAAATAAGTGGGCGAAAGACTTAAAGAGAAGCTTCTCTGAAGAAGAAAGAAGGATGGCCAATAGACACATGAAGAAATGTTCAACATCCCTAGCCATAAAAGAAATGCAAATCAAAACAACATTGAGATATCACCTCACTCCAGTTAGAACAGCAAAAATCAAGAACTCCAATAACAACAGATGCTGGAGGGGATGTGGACAGAAAGGAACCCTACTTCATTGTTGGTGGGAATGTAAACTTGTTCAACCACTTTGGAAAGCAGTATGGAGGTTCCTCAAAAGACTTCACATAGATCTCCCCTATGATCCAGCAATCCCACTTTTGGGCATTTACCCAAATGTTTACAAACAAGACCACACTAAAGCTACCAGCACAACTATGTTTATTGCAGCATTATTTACCATAGCTAAGATATGGAACCAACCCAGATGCCCCTCAGTAGATGAATGGATCAAGAAAATGTGGTATATATACACAATGGAATTCTATGCCTCCATCAGAAAGAATGATATTTCCCCATTTGTTAGGAAATGGAAAGGTTTGGAAAAAATTATATTAAGTGAAGTAAGCCAGGCCCAAAGAAGCATAGGTCCCATGGTTTCCCTTATTTGCAATATCTAGTATAGGTATGAGTCAAGCGGAAAAGGTCAGATAATGTGATGCTAGGAAAATGAACCCTTAAATATGTATTTTAATGTTTTCGTTTCTTTCATGCATGTATTTCTAATGCATTTATAAGATTATTTCTTTGTTGCTTTGTATGTCCCTCCCCCACAGTGTAACCCCCGTTTTCACTATATTTGATGTCAGTATAACATGTGGAGGAGATGGGGACAAACAAGTCGTTTAAGGATTCAGGTGGACCTGTTGCAACAATGAGAAGTACAAAATGTCATGTCAAAACCAGCTTTACAATGCCGGTGTGGGGGGGGAGGGGGGTATAATTGGGTGGGGGGAGGGGGGTAAAATTGGGTGGGGGGAGGGGGGAGGCGGGGAAGGGAAGTGAAGGGTAAACAAAGGAGGAGGCTGCAATGCTTGGTAAGAAATGTATCCATTATCCTGCCCATGTAATTGTAGCCCCTTTGTACAGTATGTTCTCAAATAAAATAAAATACAATTTAAAAAAAAATCCTTTATATTTTTCAAAATATAATTATTCTAAAAAACAGACCTTTAGATATTCAATAATACCTGTATTTTTAGAACCAGTGTCTGATTGAATAGTATATTTAGTCTAGTATAAAAACAGTCGTTTTTTTCATAAAATCTATATAAATAGTATTTATTACATAGGTCAATTCTTATCACAACAAAATACAATGTTAATCACACTGGTCCATTATTGGCTTTTAAATGTGTTCATTACAAAAGTTAGTAAGATTGGTAAGAAAAAAAGTGATACTCTTCATCTAATTGTTAAAATTTAAAATTTTATAACACAATGTGTTTGAGACTGAGAAAACAAATAAACCTAAATTTTCCTATGCCTATAATAGATCTCTTAAGAATAACAAAAAATAGTAATCGCCCTAAAATAAAATAGGGGAAAAGTATTAGTATTGCATAGCTTGAAGTGGAAATTACTTGAGAAATTGTGAAGTTAAGCAACATCAAATTGTTATTGTCAAAGACAAGCCTTGACAACACATAATATCTTGCACAGATCAACTAATTTTAAGCATTATTCTTTAGTGTGAACCAGTAATCATGAAGTATAAGATATTGGACACATCACAATTAAGTGTTTCATTTGTGAATATGAAATGAAACAGTGGTAATAACCTCAGCAATTCCATAGAGATGTTTCATAGTTTTTTTTAACAGAAAATTCTGCACAGCAAGATGTGTGCTTAGAAAGGACCATATAGGCTGTTAGTTAATAGGAACACTGTTAGTTAATTCTGTCACTAATACCCCAAGTCTTTCCAGGAAGAGAGACCAGTATCTGTACAGGCCAGGAGAATAGGGAAGTGCTATTATGCCAGAAAGAATCAGAAACGAAGTGAGAATTTGCAAGCAAAGTAGAATCATGAAGTGACATTTCAGGAGACTTGTGTTCATTCACAAAGCTTCCTTACTGTGCTGGGTCCACATTCTCCACAGTCAGTATCATTCTCAATCTAAGTGAAATCATTGTCCTAGTCAATGTCCATTCTGCATATGAAAGCTCTGTGCTGCTCATGGCTTCACTAACTTTCAGTACAACTATCAGAAAGTAAGACATCCTTGCTCATGAAACAGTAGGGAAGTCATAGGATAATTCTGAAACAAAAATTTGAAAAGAACAGAGCCATAAAAGTCAGAACTAGGATAGATGAATGAAAGATGTACATTAATAAACCATGTTTAGATTTTTTTCCCTCAGAGATTAGGAAAATAAAGAGCAATAAGGTAAAAAAAAACATCAAATCAGATATTCTAATCAATGTACTAAAACTTTCAAAGGAATAACACAGAAGGAAACCAAGACACAACAATCAAGGTATATACAGCTAGATCTCAATTGTTTTGCTAAGAGGGCAAAACAATTAAAGGAAAAAAATCATTGAGTGGGAAAGGTAAAGACTGCTTGTAATCACAGATCTACAAATATCACTGAAGTGGAGTCAGATGCTTGGCATTTCTGTTCATACTTGACTCCACTCCAATGAGGAGAATTAAGAGAATGCAGAACAACAGGCACAGTGCAGATTATGGATAATGGTAGTGCATGCAGAGCAGCCAAGCCCAGTAGTTGAACGTTGTGTGCCACTCACTTGGCACAGAGAGGCACAGTCTTTGAAAATGACTGTGCGGCTCATGGACTTAAAAGGAAAGCAGAGGGTTTAGATAGAGTTCAGGGTAGAATGACAACAATAATGGAGACCTCTAAGGAAGCATTAACTAGAGTCATTAGCTCAGAGAAATCTGAGTAGCTGCATATTTATCGATCTTTAAACAAATTATGGCTTCCCTCTCAAAGAAAAGTAGTCCATACTATTTACTCTATTGAACATCACTAAAAGGAAATAAATTTAAATTGCACCATGAGATATTTAAGTTAGACATAAAAATATTTCCAGTTAGATGAAGGAGAGAGAGAGAGAGAGAAAGAGAGAGAGAGAGAGAGAGAGAGAGAGAGAGAGAGAGAGAGAGAGAGACTGATTAAAAAATAACTTTCTCTGGAAGTCATTAAATGCATACCGACTTAATTGAGTTAAGCCTAAAGAGTCTAATTCTCTGGTTTGCCAATGTTTGTTTGTGTTTTTTTGTTTTGTTTTGTTTTTGGTTGGTTGTGGGGCCTGAGCTCTAGGCCTGGGCACTGTCTCTCAGCTCTTCAGTTTAAGGCTAGCACTCTACCACTTGAGCCACAGCACCACTTCCAACTTTTTCTGTTTATGTGGTGCTGAGGAATTGAACCCAGAGCCTCATACATGCCAGGCAAGCATACTACCACTGAGCCAGCCCTATGAGTCTAATGAGACTAATTCTCTATCATGTTTCCTTCAACACTTCTGTATTATTGCTCCTACTATTTTGGCAATATAACACATTATATTTTTATTACAATGGGAATGCATTTCCTTGACTTAGTGCCTTCCACTTCTCCTTTTAATATGTGCGAAACTTCAAAGGAGTAATGTCAAAATGGCTTGCACCCACCAAATGCCTCCTCCTTTGTTGTTGTGGAGAATGCACTGACCTCTACATGAAGTTACTCTTTTAAAAGTGGTTAGGACAGTTTGCTCCTTAAAAGACTAAATCCTGGGAGAAAAATAAAATGATATTGAAAGACCTCATTGAACCAGTTTTACATAGAACTTGGAAACATTTTTTAACTCCACCCCCCTTGGGGGTATGGAAAGCAGACTGGGAGGATGGTTACCAAAATGGGTATTTCTGTGGTGTTTATTGCTAAAGAGACTATTCGTAGCAAGCCAGATTACCAATGTGTGTGGGCAGAGTTGAAGCAGAAATCTGACTTTAATATTTTCTTAAGGGTATAAAACAAATGATTTCTGAGTTTAAGTACTGTAAGCTGTATTTGCATAAAGCCTTATCATAATCAAGTCAGTTCTGCTCCCAATCTGACTATTCAGGAAGAAAAATATGAAACACCAAACTATTCAAATATTCAAAGAAAACTATTTAACAAAAAACAAACCAATTCACTTAAGCAAGAAAAAAAAGTTCTACAATGATTCAAAGTTCCAGGCCAAAAATAGCTCAGAATCCAATATGTATATCTCTATTTCTTTCTATCTATGTATCTATGTATCTGTCTGTCTGTCTGTCTGTCTATCTATTTATCCATTTTCAAAAGAAGAGAGATATGCAAAAACAATAATCTTAGCTTAGCAGGCTTTCACTTCAAGCTGTTTCAGTTTACTATATACAGATACCACTTTGGTACAAATTTATCTTTCAGGTACTGAGGCTGCTTTCAATCAAATAGCTTGCAGTTCTACAAATAGTACTAAAGTATTCTTCCCAAAGCATATTTCCTCCTAAGATTATAAATCATAGCCTATTGTTCACTTAATTAATCCTAACATATGATCGTAAAGTTAAAATTTTTAAAAGACTAAGCCATTGATCCTCCTGGACTTAAATCCTTAAACTGATTTTTATTTCTTAGATGCTTACAAATTTAAAAAACTCAGTTTGCAAAGTAAAATTGCCTTCAAATGCATTGTCCATTGTGGTTGTTTAAATATAAATTGATGGAAATTAAAAATCCAAATTCTTAATGACAGTAAACATATTTCAAATATTCAATAATTACATTGGAGTAATGACTAACATATTGTACAACACATCATGTTTATCATCACATAAATTTTTATCATAGAGTTAGTGACCTAGATAATTCATGACAGATGAACTTACTCATCTTTTTTTTTTTTTTTTTTTTTTGTCGGTCGTGGGGCTTGAACTCTGGGCCTGGGCGCTGTCCCTCAGCTCTTCAGCTCAAGGCGAGCGCTCTACCACTTGAGCTACAGCGCCACTTCCGGTTTTCTGGTGGTTTATTGGAGATAGGAGTCTCACGGTCTCTCCTGCCCGGGCTGGCTTTGAACCGCGATCCTCAGATCTCAGCCTCCTGAGTAGCTAGGATTACAGGCGTGAGCCACCAGCGCCCGGCTGAACTTACCCATCTTTAATTAATTTATTATATTAGAATCCAATTCCCTACAATTTGGGTCAAATTTATCAAAATGTTTCACTCAATTCATACAGTGTTAAATGATTTCAGTCTATATTAGTTTCTGCTCTGGTTTCTGTTATTTCCTGAACAATACTGAACAAGGCATGCATTCCATTTACTTTTTATTCAACCAATATTTCCTGATCACCTGCTATATTCAAGGTACAAGACTGAGGATTGATTGATAGAAATCAATATCCTAAACAAAGTTCTTGAAAATTGTGGGATTTCCCAATGATAGAAAGAAGAAAACTGATTGCAAAAATGAGTTGTTACAACAAATATTATACAATGTAAGGATTAAGTGAATTAAAAATTCCTGTCTTTAGATGTGACAATTAGAGAACTATAGATCATCTACCTATCAGATGCTCTTTGTATGAATTTAGTATCTTCCAGCCTCCCCTGAGATTTTTGGATATCTATGCTTCCCAAGGCACTACTGCATGAATTAATTTCATGTAGACTCTGACTAATGTCTCAAGGAAACATCACCCCAGAAACACATTTCTTTTGCCTGTTATTTTAGAAAAAAACTTCTCTGACGCTGAAGTAGGAAACTTTCTGAATTGTATGTATCTTGGTCACAGAAAAAGAATGGTAAATGCTCCAAGGAGAATAGTTGACAATGGGAGGTAAGAAGTGGAGGATAAATTCATCTTGGCAAGTGGCGCTGTGGCTCAAGCAGTAGAGCACTCGGCTTGAGCTGAAAAGCACAGGGACAGTGCCCAGGCCCAGAGTTCAAGCCCCATGACTGACAAAAAAAATCATCTCAGCTTCCAGAGTAAATCCTGAGGCACTCATGTATAACCTCAGAAGTTGGCTTTTTGAAATTAGAGTCATTGGATGAGAAGCAGTAGCCAGATCCATAAAGTTGTCAATGAGATTTTTCCCTTTTGCTACTATCTGCCTCAATTCCTTTCCCAATAGTCCCCCTTATACTTAATCTAGTATCTGTGGAAATACCATCTTCAATATATCAAAAGGCATAAAGCTTTACTTTATGAGAAATAGGAAGAGTTACTGGACTCCCAGGCAAAGAAATAAAATGTCCAATTTGTGAACTTGAGAACACACTCAAATTGCTAAACAACAGCTAAATCCTGAGTCTTATTTTTCTTGTTGATAAAGAAGGTTTGTTGGGAGATTTATTCGTTTTATACAAATATGGAGTCCTTATATATAATATTTCCTTATATAAATATTATAAACATTTATGTTTATATAGAATGTTTATTCTTTTTATAATTATTTATAATTATAATTATTTATTCTTATATAAGGGCATGTTTTGAAGTTTCCTGGAATCATTGATACATAATAATTATTATTGAAATCTGAATTCAATTTTATTTCAAACCTTTGGGAATATCTCCATCTTAGAGAAGTATATCTAGTTTATACTCTCTACTATAAAAAATCACTTTAGGTGATTTGCAATATAACATCCTAATCTTTAATTTTAGTAGTACCTCAAACAATTTTGCAAAAATTGTCTAATGACTTTTGAGGAACATAGAATTGTACAAAATATCAATGAATCCATGTGAAATTTTGAAAAGCTAGTCCTTTATAAATAGAATTAAAAGCCAGCTCTTTCCATTAATATTTACATTTTTTAAACATAGGAAATTATAACTTAAGTAGTTAAAATTTATATTTTAATGTTATTATATATTGGTAAAAAATTCAAACTTGAATTGGCATGTGAAGTGTGAAAGTAATTTAGCTATTAGTTTCATAGTTACCCTTTCTAAAGTTACTATACTTATGAGTATAACTTCATTCTGTGATAAATGATAAATTAATTAAAATAACAGCTTTAAAAGGTGGTTGATGCAGATACATCATCTAATAAATTTAGTGCTCATTTACTCAAGAAATTGAAGTTTTTGTATTAAGATGGAGACAAACGTATCAGTAAAGGTTAGGAAGTGTGAAAGAGTAGGAATGACTATTAAACTCTAAGATGCATTGGGCATTTTGAAAAAAAAATGTATTAATATGTCTCTTTCTTTGTCCAATATCCTTCTGAGATTATTTCAGGCTTGCCTGTAGAAGTAAGTTCATTCTCCTCAGCTTTTTCTGTATGAGTCTTCAATAAGACAACACAGATTTATTCTCTTGATTTTATCTGTTCACATCTAACTTCACTACTCACCTACTCTTCTGCTTGTTCCCAGGAAGGCAATGCTTCCTTTGGGAAGTCTCCATGAACACCAATTTCAGGATACTAATAGGTGTCATCTTTTAATAATACCAAAAATATCCAGGGTCAAGTTCATCTGGCAAATTATATGACAAGAAAGTTAATCTCACTCCATTTCTACAGTTTTCAGAACCTTTATGATGCTATTAAAAACAGCTAAGGAGTAAATGTAGAGTGAAACATTTCCCAAATGATTTTTTTCATGTAATGTCTTTTTTCATGAATATATCTGTTGAGTACAGTGTTCAAAACATCACCATTTAGGAAAATCAAGGTGGTGGAATAGGCAGGGTTAGTAGAAATGGATAACTTGGGCAGTCCCATACTAACTTCAGTAACCACAAATGCTTAGACCTTGAACAAGTTCCCTGTGTTTCTTCCCAGCAAAATAAGTTATGTTGAACTTGGGTCATTGCAATAGTTTATTAAGGAAAAAGTGCGTCAAACATTTAATACAGGCTTTAGTCAATAAATAATACTATCTGATTGGTAAATAATAAATTTGTTTATATACAACTTGAGATCAAACTGAACTCTTCTCTTGGACTTCATGGAGATATGTGCATTAAAAAAGTGGGATTAACCTCATTCTTCAAGGAAATAGAAGAGGCAATCCAAAAATTCATATGGAACAATAAAAGACCCCAAATAGCAAAAACAATCCTCAACAGAAAGAGCAGTGCTGGAGGAATATCAATACCAAATTTCAAACACTACTACAAAGCCATAGTAACCAAAACAGCTTGGTACTGGCACAAAAAAAGACCTCAGGACCAATGGAATAGAATTGAAAACCCAGAAATGAACCTACAGACCTATAGCCATCTAATCTTTGATAAGGGAGCTAAAAAAAATAGAATGGAAGAAAGACAGCCTCTTCAGTAAATGGTGCTGGCAAAATTGGTTAACCACCTATAAAAAACTAAAGCTAGATCTTTATATATCACCCTGCAACAGAATCAACTCCAGATGGATCAAAGACCTTAGAGTCAAAGCAGACACTCTGGAAACATTACAGGATGGAATAGGAGAAACCCTAGGTCTCCTTGGCACAGCCTGAAATTTTCTGAATAGAGACCCAGAAATACAACAAATCAAAGAAAGGTTGGACAAATGGGATTGCATGAAATTGCAGAGCTTCTGCATGGCAAAGGACATAGCTAGCAAGATCAATAGAAAGCCCATGGACTGGGAGAAGATCTTCACTAACCATACAACGAACAAGGGTCTCATATCTAAAATATACCTGGAACTCAAAAAATTAAATCCCCCAAAAACAAATCCTCAAAGAAACAACTGCCCAATAAATAAGTGGGCTAAAGACTTAGAGAGAAACTTCTCTGAAGAGGAAAGAAGGATGGCCAATAGACACATGAAGAAATGCTCAACCTCCCTAGCCATAA
Organism: Dipodomys merriami; assembly: GCF_024711535.1. Lineage (NCBI taxonomy): Eukaryota > Metazoa > Chordata > Mammalia > Rodentia > Heteromyidae > Dipodomys > Dipodomys merriami. The sequence continues at coordinate 3,240,752 of NW_027206057.1, read as the reverse complement.
AAGAAATGCAAATCAAAACAACATTGAGATACGACCTTACCCCAGTTAGAATGGCTATAATCAAGAACTCTAATAACAACAGATGCTGAACGGGATGTGGACAGAAGGGAACCTTACTTCAGTGTTGTGGGAGTGTAAACTTGTTCAACTACTTTGGAAAGCCTTATGGAGGTTCCTCAAAAGACTCCACATAGAGCTCCCCTATGACCCAGCAATCCCACTTTTGGGCATTTTCCTGAATGATCACAAACAAGACCATACTAAAGCTACCAGCACAACTCTGTTTATTGCAGCATTATTTACCATAGTTAAGATATGGAACCAACCCAGATGCCTCTCAGTAGATGATTGGTTCAAGAAAATGTGGTGTATCTATACACAATGGAATTCTATGCCTCCATCAGAAAGAATAACATTGCTTTATTTGTTAGGAAATGGAAAGACTTGGAAAAATTATATTAAGTGAAGTAAGCCAGGCCCAAAGAAACATAGGTCCCACGGTTTTCCTTATTTTCAATAACTAGTGTATATCTGAGTCAAGCAGAAAAGGTCAGATAAGTTGACGGGGAAATGGACCCTAAGATATGTATTCAATGTTTTTTTTCTTTCATGTGATTGTTTCTAACACATTTATAAGATTATTTCTTTGTTGCTTTGTATGTCCCTCCCCCATGGTATAACCCCTGCTTTCACTGTATTTGAGGTTGGTATAATTTGTGGAGGGGAAGGGAAAAAAACAAATCGTTTAAATAGGGATACAGGTTGACCCATTGCAACAATGAGATATACAACTTGTTATGTGGAAAAGGAACTTTACAACTTTGGGGAGGATAGGAGGATTGTGGGGGGGGCGGAGGAAGGATGGGAAGGGATGGGAAGGGGAAACAAAGGAGGAGGCCACAATGCTAGGTAAGAAATTTACTCATTATCTTGTCCATGTAAGTGTAACCCCTCTGTACATTATTTTCACAAAAAAGTAGAACTATTATTTCTGTGTCCAACTCCTTTGAAATATATATTAGTACCTGTAAATAATTTTCAGTTCAGATCTTAGCCTCTCTTCTTTGCTTTCTTTACCTTCACTTTCTTTACAAAGGCTTTAATGTTCACAGCTGTGCATTTGTTCCAGAGGAAAGTTTTGTGTACCACTATTCCACGAAAACTTTATTCCACTACTGGATAATAAATTCCATGTGCTCAGACATCAATTATTATTTGAATAGCAGAAGAATATTTTCATTGAAATAAGTGCATTAATTATAGAAAAACATTTTTTTTTTAGGAAGATCACAAGGAGCTTGACCCCTTTCTTTTTCATGCAACAGCAAGGTTAGAAAGTGATCTTTGATGTTAAAAGCAGCTGCCTGTTTTTTCTGAGCCACATTTTAGTGAATTTTTGACCCTCTACTACTCTCAATGAGGAAGAAAAAAACATGTTCTGTTCTCTTCAATATTTTTGACCCAATATCTCCTGTATTAGATTGGTATATACTTTTTTCTTTTGTTGTTCTCAAAATTATCTAAGTTCTGTGCTTCCTAGATTTAATGTAATATATATTTGGCTTCATTCAAAGGCTGTAAATTAGCTCATAAAATTAAATTTTTACAACTTGTTGCTTTAATCTCAATGTTTCAAAGGTGCTGAACAGATTGGATGAAATATGGTTATTTAATTTACATGGTTGGGTTAAATTTTTGGGATCATCCTCTACTTACATATGTACACTTAAAATTGAGACTGTTTAAACATATTCTCTAATCATAATTTTATGGATATAAGACTTCTCTATAAGGTTGTCATGAACAGTTTATGAAATGATATGCAAATTCATCCTACTTGTAGTGAAATAAGATATTTTAGATATTAGTATTGCATATAAATATTTTTGGTTGTTTTGAAGTACACAATGATTTTACTACTAATACAATTCAGTTTTCAGTATATTTGTAGCTATTTCTCTGTTCTTTTATTATGATTAAAAACAATAAATAATTCCATATATGAATTGGCAGTGATTTTAAATCCAGGGTGTTTCTTGGTGTTCATCCTTATCTTCAGATATTAGCTTCCAAAGTGTACTCTAAAATCGCCTCTCAGGAAATTAATTTTCATTTAGTCCTATTTTATGTTTTCATAGAAAGTCTATTTTATAAAATAGGAAGATAGAAGCACTAAATTTCACTGCTAGAAGAGAAAGAAAGTTATGAGGTCATAAAGATCATTTAGTAAACATTACTTGAATGCATCGCCTGGTGGGATTCAATGTTCACATTTACCATGCAGACAGACAAATTCAGAACCAGAGATTGTCTGGCTGTTACAATATCAGGCCCATTTGAATTCTGCATCCATGTGGTACTGTCCCTCTTGATATATCTGTTGAACAAGTTCACTGTGTTTCTTCCCAGCAAAATAAAAGTTATGTTGAACTTTGGTCAGCTTTAGAAATGGTTGTTTCCAGTTTTTTTAAGTTAATTTGCTTTATTGCTATTATAGAGGTGATGTGCAGAGTGATTACAATTCCATGAGTTAGGTAATGATTACATTTCCTTTTGTACCTGTCTTTTGTTCCTTCATTCTCTCCCAGGCTCTCCTTGTCATCTCCACCAATGAGTTTTATAGTACACTTTCATCAATGTGGGTTCCACTGTTTCACTTTTCCACCCCTTTTCCCCTGGAGGTCTGTACCTTCCCTCCAGCCTCCCGAAGATACATATGTAGATATACCCTACATAAGGTAAAGAAGACAGAATCATGAAAAACTAAATAAAGAAGAAAAAAGTCTTATTTCTGTATCTTAGACTTAGGTCCAGTCGTATGCGAATTCTTTTATGTAACTATGGTGAGGCACTTCAGCATTGCACTGTTGTGTTTCTCTCCTAAGACTATCTTCTTTTGGTCTCACTATGTGTGAGTATCAAACTTCTGTATGACTTGTCACATCCCAGTGCATTTTAGATCTAACTTGTGCATATCAGAGCAAACGTGTGCATTTTTTCTCTGTGAGCTTGGTTTACTCAATTAATGTGATTGGTCCTAATTCCATCACTTCACTGCAAGTGACATTATTTCATTCTTTCTCATGGCTGTGTAAAATTCCAGCGTGTAGAGGTACCACATTTTTAAATCAATTTATCTATTGTGGGGCTTCTGTGATGTTTCCATATCTTGGCTATTGTGAATAGTACAGCATTGAATATGGTTGTTCAGGTGTCTTTATCATATTCTGTCTCATGATGTTCAGCTTAGATGCCAGGAGTGGAATGGCTAGGTCACAGATAAGTTCTATTTTTAGTTTTTTGGAGAATCTCTACACTGCTGTCTAGAGGGGTGCACTGTTGGTGGGAATGTAAACTACTACAACCTTTGTTTCCAGTTTTGAATGGACATGTCCTTCACACGAGTTTGCTCTTGTACTTTACAACACAAAAGGAGTTATACTTGCCACTAATGCAAATGAACTTTCTCCTACTCAAAATTTAAATCTCTGGATTTACTACAGGCTTCATTAGGATCTACTTAGAAGAGAAATAATGATGGGAAAAAGAGAAAAACAGGGTCTGAATACTTCAAAGAAAGATGAAAGAAGAGCAATATAAGCAAAGATTAGAAATCTAATTATTTTAGATTGAGAAAATAGTTTTATTCCAAGAGACAAATGATAGTGAAGAGAATCAACTTGAGACATGATTTCCATTGCTGGCTCTACATTTGTCTCAGTATAATGTATTTCTTTATACTTCTTTCATATTTTTTATTTTATGGAAAACCTGGTTTTATATTTATTGTATGGTTTATATGTTTTATATGGAACAGGAGTCAACTTTCTTAGGAAATATTTATTTCTCTCAAAAGTAAAATAAAGTATCAGTAATAATAACCTGGTTTTAAATTGTGTATTTTAAGCAGGTAAGCTAGCACATGTGGGCAACAACATCATTTGAAATACTGACTCAGGAGAATCTAGACCCCAAGTTCAAGACCACAATAGACCAGAAGAGGAAGAAGGAGAAGGAGGAGGAGGAGAAGGAGAAAGAGGAGGAGAAAGAGAAGGAGGAGGTGGAAAAGGAGAAAGAGGAGGAGGAGGAGGAGGAGCAGGAGGAGGAGGAGGAGGAGCAGGAGGGAGGAGGAGGAAGAGGAAGAGGAGGAAAAGAAAATCCAAGGCCAGTCTGTGCTAAACGTAGAAAAATACTGCATTTTTTTAGATATATTTCAAATCAATCAAAGCATGCAAATTTTTCATCTTTATTTGGGGAGATAAAAATGGTTATTTCTGTGGAATTATATTCCCCAGTAGAATGTAGATGGTTCTGTGGATCTGGTCTATGTTATTTGTGTTAAGCTTGGATTATTAGATGGCTAGTGCCCTCCCCTATAGCAGTAATAGTTTAAGCTGTCTCTCTTCTGGTACCTAGCTTAAGTACTCCTCAGTCAACTCCCTGACAACGCCATCACTTTATTGTGATTGATTGTGTATTCCTAGGTCATACTAATTCAAGTTCCCTCAGAAAATAAGTGTATGTAGATTTGTTAGGTGTCATATAACTTATGACAATAGAAAAAAGCGAAAAACTACTAAAGATAGATTGGAAATTTGCTCTAAAGTAGAAAAAAATGAAGTGGGACTAAAGTAATAGCATCTCCAGAGGAAGTGACCTGTCCTGATTGTATTAATTCTAGTTTCTCAGAATCTAAACCTTCCTGCCCTCTGCACAGTTTGCATCACCTGCACTCCTTCAACTTTCTGCTCTGTCTTTCTGCCCAGTTTGGGCTGAGACCACCTGGATGCCAGCCGATCAGAAGCCACTTAGAAACACCTTACTTATTTATGAGTATATATTTATTTATGTTGCTCATAGACTTTTTTGGAATTTGGGGTTTTTTATTTTTTTATTTTAAATTGTATTAAAGGTGATGTACAGAGGAATTATAGTTACATAAATCAGGTAAGAAGTATATTTCCTTCTGAGCAGTGTCACCCCTTTCCTCATTCTCTACTAATTTTTCCCTTCCTGACCCCATTCTCTCCACTCCCCGCCAAATTGTATAATTATTTCCAACAAAGAGTCTACTTGGGTTCCACTGCTGAATTGCTTCACCCTTTGTCCTACAGTGTCTGTTCATCCTCTTCTCCTCCCCAAATTAGATTAAACTTATAAACAAAACAAAAGATACAGAAATCAAAAACAGTAACATATGGGAAAGAAAGAAAAAAGAAAGAAAAAAAGAAAGAAGGAAAGAACCGCAAATGGTACAGCCAAAAAACTCCTTGCCTCCATTTCCTGGTGTTCATTTCTATAAGCATCATTTTATATGATCATGTGCACATAGCTATTGAGCCCTTATGATCCCATCCTAAGAATATCCTTCTTTGTTTTCATTGTGTGAATGTTTAGACTGCTATTTAAGTAATCATGTCCTGGTGTAATTATTTGTCTTTTACTATGCATTGAGTTTACTTGTAGGTTGATAGGCATATTCTAATTATTACAAATGAGGGAAACTATGCACCCTGTGTTTCTTTGGGTCTGGCTTACTTTGCTTAGTATGGTTATTCCAAGTCTTTCCATTTCCTTATGAATGAGGCAATGTATTCTTTCTGATGGAAGCATAAAATATTGGGTATATTTATCACATTTTTTTATCCATTTGTGCACTAAGGGGTATCTGGGTTGATTCCATATCTTGGCTATGGTAAACAATACTGCAACACTGTTGCAGTGCTGGATGTGGTCAATTGGGTAGATTCCCAGGCATGGCATTGCTGGGTCCTAGCGAAGTTCTATTTTCAGTCTTTTGAGGAACCTCCATACTGCTTTCCAAAGTGGCTGAACAAGTTTATATTCTCACCAACATTGTAGTAGCATTCCATTTTGGGAACGCTATCCCCATATCCCTATATGGGGATAACCCCACCAGCATCTGTTGTTGTTAGTTTTCTTGATAATGGATATTCTAACTGGGTTGAGGTGGAATATCAATATTGTTTTGATTTGCATTTCTTTTATGGTCAGAGAAATGAATACCTCTATAAAACTCTGTCTCCTCCCCTGTCTCAGCCGCTGCCAGTGGCACTTCCCTCACTGTGGCAGGTGCTTAATTTTGTCTTCTTATGCAAGCAGATTATTATATTCTTATTTGTGTAATTATAGCTTATTTGGAATGACTCGCTAGATGTGGAAAGACTGGTAGGACCCTAAAACTCCGCTTCTTCAGAGAGAGTTTAGTTGGGTCTCATATCTTTCTGCCATCTTCTCCAAACCTCATGGTTTGGTATTATTATGTTTATTTTAATTAAGTCTTACTGTGAAGGCAGTGTACAGAGAGGTCACAGTTACATGAATCAGGTAATGAGTATACTCCTTTTGAGCAGGTATTTGTAAAATATGTGAGCAAGGAACCTTGCTCAAGTTCTTCTGTCTCAAATCTGACTGAGTATCTCAGCTCCTTCTTTTTTTTTTTTATTGTGAAAATACCGTACAAAGGGGTTACAATTACATGGGCGAGTTAATGAGAACATTTCTTATCAAGCATTGTTGCCTCTTCCTTTGTTTCCCATTCCCATCCTTTTGCATCTCCCGCACCCCCACCCCTACCCCCACCCCCCACCGCCGACCAAAGTTGTAAAGATCGTTTTTTGACACAATGATTTATACATCTCATTGTTGCAATGGGTCCATCTGTATCCCTAAATAAACGATTTGTTTTTTCCCTTCCCCTCCACAAATTATACCAACATCAAATACAGTGAAAGCAGGGATTATACCGTGGGGGAGGGACATACAAAGCAACAAAAAAAATTATCTGATGAATATGTTAGAAACAATCGCAAGAAAGAAAAACCATTTGAATCCTTATCGTGGGGTTCATTTCACCTAACATGAACTTATCTGACCTCCTCTGTTTGTCCAGAAGTATACTAATTATGCCAAATAAGGGAACCATGGGACCTATGTTTCTTTGTGCCTAGCTTACTTCACTTAATATAATTTTTTCCAAGTCTTTCCATTTCCTAACAAATGGGGCAATGTCATTCTTTCTGATTGAGGCATAGAATTCCATTGTGCATATATACCACATTTTATTAATCCATTCATCTATTGAGGGACATCTGGGTTGGTTCAATATCTTAGCTATGGTAAATAATGGTACACTAAACGTAGTTATGCTGGTAGATTTAGTATGGTCTGTTTGGTGATCATGTGGGTAAATGCCCAAGAGTGGGATTTCTGGGGCATAGAAGAGCTCTATGTGGAGTCTTTTTTTTTGGCGGGGGGGGGGGGGGGGGGGGGGGGGGGGGGGGGAATGGGGGGGGCGTGGGGGGGCAGTCCAGTCATGGTCTCTGGGCCTGGGCACTGTCCCTCAACTCTTCACCTCAAGGCTATCACTCTACCACTTGAGCCACAGTGCCACTTCCAGCATTTTTTTCTGCTTATGTGGTGCTGGGGAATCGAACCCAGGGCCTCATGCATGCAAGGAAAGCGCTCTACCACTAAGCCACCTTCCCAGCCCCATGTGGAGTCTTTTGAGGAGCCTCCATACTACTTTTCAAAGTGGTTGAACAAATTTACACTCCCACAACACTGAAGTAAGGTTCCCTTCTGTCCATAGCCCCTCCAGCATCTGTTGTTATTAGAGTTCTTGATTATAGCCATTCTGAGATAAGGTGGTATCTCAATGTTGTTTTGATTTGCATTTCTTTTATGGCTAGGGAAGTTGAGCATTTCTTCATGTGTCTATTGGCCATCATTCTTTCCTCTTCAGAGAAGTTTCTCTTTAAGTCTTTAGCCCACTTATTTATTGGGCAGTTGTTTCTTTGAGGATTTGTTGTTGGGGGGTTTAATTTTTTGAGTTCCAGGTATATTTTAGATATGAGACACCTGTCCTTTGTATGAAGATCTTCTCCCAGTCCATGGGCTTTCTACTGATCTTGCTAGCTATGTCCTTTGCCATGCAGAAGCTCTGCAATTTCATGCAATCCCATTTGTCCAACCTTTCTTTGATTTGTTGTATTTCTGGGTCTCTATTCAGAAAATTTCAGGCTGTGCCAAGGAGACCTAGGGTTTCTCCTATTCCATCCTGTAATGTTTCCAGAGTGTCTGCTTTGACTCTGAGGTCTTTGATCCATTTGGAGTTGATTCTGGTGCAGGGTGATATATAAGGATCTAGCTTTAGTTTTCTACAAGTGGTTAACCAATTTTGCCAGCACCATTTACTGAAGAGGCTGTCTTTCTTCCATTCTATTTTTTTAGCTCCCTTATCGAAGATTAGATGGCTATAGGTCTGTAGGTTCATTTCTGGGTTTTCAATTCTATTCCATTGGTCCTGAGGTCTGTTCTTTTTTTTTTTCTCATTTTTTTATTTTATTTTATTTGAGAACATACTGTACAGAGGGGTTACAATTACATGGGCAGGATACCAAGCTGTTTTGATTACTATGGCTTTATAGTAGAGTTTGAAATTTGGTATTGATATTGCTCCAGCAGTGTTCTTTCCATTGAGGAGCGTTTTTGCTATTCGGGGTCTTTTATTGTTCCACATGAATTTTTGGATTGCCTCTTCTATTTCCTTGAAGAGAGAGGTTGGGATACTGATAGGTATCGCATTGAATTTGTAGATAGCCTTGGGAAGTATCTCCATTTTCACAATGTTGATCCTTTCAATCCAGGGGCATAGGAGTTTTTTCCACTTTCTAACTTCTGTTTTGATTTCCTTTTTCAGGTTTTTAAAGTTTTCATCATAGAGGTACTAAACTTCTTTGGTTAAGTTCATTCCTAGGTATTTTATTTTTTGTGGGGCTATTACAAATGGAGTTGCTTTCTTGATTTCAGCCATGCATTTCTCGTTGTTCGCATACAGAAAAGCCATTGATTTTTGAGGGTTAATTTAATACCCTGCTATTTTGCTAAAGTTTTGAATCACATTGAGTATTTGGGAGTGGAGTCTTTAAATACAAAATCATGTAATCTGCAAACAGGGAGAGTTTTAGTTCACCTTTCCCTATGTGGATCCCTTTTATGTTTGCATCTTGTCTTATTACTGTAGCTAGGCATTCTAATACTAAATTGAAGAGAAATGGAAAGAGTGGACATCCTTGTCTCATTCCTGAGTTAAGAGGAAATGGCTTTTGTTTTTCAACATTAAGTATAATGCTGGCTGTAGGTTTGTCATAAACAGCCTTTATTGTATTGAAGAATGTTCCATGGATTCCTAATTTTTCCAAAACCTTCATTATAAAGGGGTGTTGGATCTTGTCAAATGCTTTTTCTGTATGTATTGAGATAGCCATATGGTTCTTATCCTTGCTCTTGTTGATGTGATGAATTATATTAGTTGATTTGCATATATTGAACCAGCTTTGCATCCCTGAAATGAATCCTGTTTGATCGTAATGTATGATTTTCTTGGATGAATTGTTGAAGTTGATTGGCCAAAATTTTGTTCAGAAGTTTTGCATCAATGTGCATCAAAGAAATGGGTCTATAGTTCTCTTTCTTTGATGAGTCCCTGCCTGGTTTGGGGATGAGGGTTATGATGGCTATATAGAATGAGTTGGTTAGTGAACTTTCCCTTTCAATTTCATTGAAGAGGTGAAGGAATATTGATGTGAGCTCTGCTTTGAAGGCCTTGTAATTCCCCTGTAAAACCATCTTGTCCTGGGCTTCTCTTAGATGGGAGGTCTCTTATCATGTCAAAACCAGCTTTACAATGTCGGTGGGGGGGGGAGGGGGGTATAATTGCTGTTTCTATTTCAATACTTGATATGTTTCCATTCTCATCTCTGAGTTTATTAATTTGGGTGTGTTCTGTTCTTTTTCTGATAAGATTTGCTAAGGGTCTGTCAATTTTGTTAATTTTTTCAAAAAATCAATTCCTTGTTTTGTTGATGCTTTTTTGGATTCTTTTTGGATTCTAATTTGTTTAATTCTGATTTAATTTTAATGATTTTTTGCCATCTATTCTATTGGGGTTTATCTTGCTGCTCTTTTCCAAGGAGGTTCAGATGTCTCATTAAATTGTTGGTTTCAGATCCCTTCAATTTATTGATGTAGGAACTCAGAACTATAAACTTGTCTCTGCTGCGTTTTCTGTGTCCCAGAGGAGCTGGAAATTTGTATGTTCATTTTTGTTTACTATCATGAACATTTGAATTTCCTTTCTAATCTCTTCCATGACCCACTGGTGATTCAACAGTGTGTTGTTCAGCCTCCATGTTTTACAGGACTTTCTTTGGTGGCTTTTGGCATAGAGTTCTAATTTTATTCCTTTGTGGTCTGAGAGAATGCAAGGTATAATTTCAATGTTTCTGAATTTGGACAAGTTTGCTTTGTGGCCTAAAATGTGATCTATTTTGGAGAATGTTCCATGTGTTGCTGAGAAAAACGTGTATTCTGATGCTGCTGGGTGAAATATTCGGTGTTAAATCTAGTTGATGTATGCAGGTGTTATATCTGTGGTTTCTCTGTTGAGTTTTTGCCAAGTTGATCTATCTAGTGGGGATAGTGGTGTGTTAAAGTCCCCAACAATTAATGTCTTTGGATCTATGTGAGATTTGAGGGAAAATAGTGTTTCTTGGATAAATTTGGGTGCTCCATTGTTTGGCGAATAGAGATTTAGAATTGTAATATCCTCATGAAGGAGAGATCCCTTAATTAGTATGTACTGACTTTCTTATCGCTTCTCACTAATTTTAACTTGAACTCTATTTTATCTGATATTACAATTGCAACTCCGCCTGTTTATGGGGGCCATTGTTTTTGGTAGATTTTGTTCCAGCCTTTCACTTTCAAAATGTGTTTGTTTTAATGGGCAAGGTGTGATTCCTGAAGGCAGCAGATAGAAGGATATTGCTTTTTAATCCAACTAGACAGTCTATGTCGCTTCATTGGAGAGTTAAGTCTGTTAATGTTGAGAGATAGGACTGAGAGTTATTTGGGAGTTCTTGCCATTTTATCCACCTTCATGGGGGCTGGGGCAACTGGGTTCTTCCTATGGTTCTTGGATTCTCAATTTGGGTGCAGTTTCTTGGCCTTTATTCTGGTCTTGTTGATTTTCTATGTGCAGGACATCATTAAGTACCTTTTGTAGGGCTGGTTTGGTGGAGATATACTGTTTCAGTTTTTCTTTGCTATGGAAGGTTTTTATTTGACCTTCGGTTATGAAGGAGAGTTTAGGTGGGTACAGTATTCTTGGTTGATAGTTGTTTGTCTTTAGGGCATGGCATACATCATTTCAGGCTCTTCTTGCTTTAATTGTCTCTGCTGAGAAATCTGAGGTGATTCTAATTGTTTTCCCTTTATAGTTGATTGATCTTTTCTCCTTGACAGCTTTAAGGATCTTTTCCTTAGTCTGAATTGATCCTGTGAGGAGATTATAATGTGACAGTAGGATGTCTTGTTCTGGTCTGGTCTATTTGGGGTTCTAAAAGCTTCTTGTATCTGAATAGGCCTATCTTTTTGCATGTTTAGGAAGTTCTCTGCTAGGATCCTGTTAAACAAATTTCATAGACCATTAACTTCTGTCTTTAGTTGCTCCTCTACACCCATTATCCTCAGATTAGGCCTTTGGATGGTGTTTTCCAAATGTTGAATAGATCTATCATATTTCTTGGATTTGCCTTGGATGGTTGTATGTTCTTTCTCTATAATATCTAGGTTGTCTTCAATCCCTGAGATTCCATCTTCCAGATGGTCTAACCTACTGTCAAGACTTTCTAGTTTGTTTTTTATTTCTTTTCCTTCTAATTGGTCAGCTTTGATGGCTTCAAATTCTTTGTTGGAGCTTTGTTTTAGATCTTGTATGAACTTCTTTAGTTCCTTAATTTGATGTTCAGTGTTTATTCTCAAATCACTTAGTTGATTGGTGATGGTTTCCTTTGACTCCCATTCCTTCTGTCAGATTCCATTCAGCATACCCTTTGTGGTCTATACCTGAATTTTTTCAGCTGTTTGTTTATGGATTCCATAAATGCCTCTATTGATCTTTGTCTATTCTCATCCCGCTTTCTCAATTCCTGTATTACTCTTTGATTAGCTTCCTCATATTCACGTAATTCCTGTAGTTCTCTTTGAACATTCTCAACTTGCTCCCACAATTCCTTTATTTTTATTTGAGTGGCCCCAATTTGCTCATGCAATTCCTGAATCAATCTTTGAGTAGTTTCCTTATGTTCATGAGATTCCTATATTGATCTTTGGTTTGCCTCTTCTTTCTCCCTATCACACTCACACTGCGTCCTTTACAGGTTTTCAATCTTTTCATTCACCATGTTTATCAATTGTGTTTGTAGAACTTTTTGGGAACTCTGCTCTGGATTATTCATTATCTGTTCTGTCATTTGATTATCATGAGTGGGAGTTGAGTTACCCGGATTTGCCATTTTTCTTGTGTTTTTCAGGGTTGTTCTGTCCATTTGGTATCAAAGTAACACCAATTTTGTGCTAGAACACTATTTTAAGGCAAGCATCAACCAAAGTCCTGTAGTTGCACAGTCAAAAGGCTGCAGATGCAATCTAGTTCAACAGATATAACCTATTCAACATCAAACAATTATAGATTAATGAACTAAGAATAGCAAAGGTGAATTTGGCAAACCAGAAATTATTAGTTTTAGGGAGAAATATGGGGAAAAATAGGATTAGAAGGATGTGGAGAGATTAGAGAGTGAAATTAACCAAGTCCTAATCTGAAAGAGGGAAATGGATTGGACAGAATGATAGGAGAGGGAAAAAAAAGAGACAAGAAAATGGAAAAACAAAAATTTAAATTTAAAAGGTGAAATTTAAAAACTGTCTAAGTTTAATGGTGATATTGAGAGAAGAAAGGAATAGGATGAGAGGAAGGGAGGGATAGAAAGGAGACAGGAAAAACTAAAAAAAAATTGTTAAAAAATTATGTAGGTATAAAGAGATATAATACTGCTATTAAAGAATTTAAGCCTAAGAGGTTTTTAATTGAGTAATTAATTTCTGGATTAAGTGTGTACACAATGGGGAATAAGGTCTAATATTCGATGATGGGTATATATCTGAGGATGAGCAGAACAGCAATTAATTCACTCAAAAAAGAACAAAAGAGAAAGAAAGAAATGAAATGAATGAAAAAGAAAAAAAAAGAAAAAGGACCAAAAGGTCAGTAGAGATTTAATAAAAAACACACACACATATATTTACCTAAAATAAAAATTATGAGAGGAAGAAAAGATTAATAGAAAACATTTTTAAATTAAAAATTAAAAAGGTACAAAAATAGAGCTATTTGATTTTTTTTGTGGGGGGGGGTGGATGGGAAGATCCTCTATCTCCTTTGTGTCTGTAACAAGTCTCTTGGTGGAGTCTCTGGTCTGCTTGTGGTGTTTGGTTTTCCTGTGGCTTGATTGGTTTCTTAAGTCAGTTTGTTTGAGCAGGCAGAAAAATGCTCTGCTTTACCCAGGATTTTGTGATCCTCCTCCCAGACTAGTTCAGTGGGAGGGAGATCTGCTTTGAGTATCACAAAAGAGGGAGATGGCTGTTTCATTAGTTTGGAGATGCTGTGATGAGGCTAGGTTCTGGGTAGAGTCGAGGCTTTTCAGCAAATAGTATCTTTTCCCTGAGGCGCTAACTTCTGAGACACTCACAGAGCCCAGGCCATTCTCAGGGCTTATGTTTACTGAATTTCAATTGATTGTCTAGTCTGCTGTAGGGAGGGGCAGCCTCTGGCTCTGTTTACCCAGTGAAGAAAGCCACTCCTGGGGGGGCGGAGCTTTCTTTGCCTGGGTTGGTGACTTTCCCCTGGGTGGAGTTGAGCCTGGCAGGTCAGAGCAGGTTCCTGTGACTTGCTAAATGACTCTTTTGTTTTCTTCCAAGGCTGAGTTGGAGCTAGCTGCTCATCTGGGCCTTTGTCTGTATCAAAGATGGAGACCTCCGGTGGTAGGGGTGGAGGGGTGGCCTTCCTCCTCTGGTCCCTGAGAAGGAGTAAGGATGTCAGAAACTCATGCCAGAGTGATGGTTCCTGGATCTTCTCTGGTCTGTGATCTGCAGGATGAAGATATCTGCTCCTTGTCAGTTCTTGCTGGTGTTGAGTAGAATCCTCTTGCCTGCTGTGTCTGGTGCCTTTGTCCAGGACTCTCTGTGTTGTAGGTATGGCGGCTACAACTGCTGCCACTGCCTCAGCCACTGCAGCCATGGCTACTGGCAAATGCTCAGATCTGTCTCTTTGCCTGGATTGTCCCTCTCTGGCCAAACTCTGTGATGGCACACTTCATGTAATTCTCTGGCCTAGGACTGTTCACTGGAACACTAAAACTGCTTTCTATGTGAGAGCTTGTTTAGCCTCCAGCTTCTCCTCCTCCATCTTCCTCTGACCTCTCTCAGCTCCTTCTTAACCTATGTCTCCTGGCAACCCAATCCCAGATAACTTTGGGGAACATCTAGAGTAGATTTCAATCATCTAGAAGGCACAGGGCCTGCCGCCTGTTGCAGATCAGCTGTTGTCCTCTCTAGCCTTGCTGCTTCATTTTTGGGATTCAAGGAGCAACAATGGATTGTGTGGGACCAGGATCAGGGCTTCTAAGATCTTGCCAAAATGACTTCAGGCCTTTGGCTTTGTTTCACTAGGTAGATACTTAGAGGTAGTTCTAAATAGCTGTTGCTTTTGTTTGCCAAATATGGCTTTAAACAAACAAACAAAACAAAACAAAACATTCAGGAAACATTCCTAGCCTCAGAAAGCCTTGAGAAGGCCTGAGGACTGTGGAAGGACCTGCTGCCAACCTTGGACACTTGTTATTTGGTGTTTACAAGCACACCTTGATGTAAGTTTTCTAAGCCACGGCCATTGTGGTCAGTGCATCTCTTCCAAAACCAGATGTGCTCACCGTTCCTGTCATAGTAAAAGTTGGGGCCTGTGCCAGGCACCAGTGGTTCACCCATGGGCATCGGCAATGGAGAGCAGATTTTCCTGTTGTCTGGGATCCAGATGTGAAGATTGTAAGAGAAGATTATAAGATTATCAAATTATAGAGAAAGGAGGTTTCCACGAGGTTATTCAGGCAGGAAAGTTTATGTGGGATAACCGAATTACCGGCCTGCAGGAGATGTAGTGTGCAGAGTAGTAATAATGTGTATTGGTATTTATTTTCCCAGGTTAGGACTCTTCCAGTGCTAGCTTCTTCCTTTCCTCATGCTTCAACTTCTTGCATTGGCCTCTTTTTACAGATCTATCACTGTTCCTTGCCTAGTACTGAGTTACTAGCTGGAAGTAACTGGCCTAGCCAAACCAATAACATTATTTTACTGCCTTGCATGGCTAATTTTTGGCTTTCTTCATAGGTTGGAGTGTGGGTGTGTGTGCTGGGGGGGGGGGTGTTTTAAAAATGAATCAATAAAGAAAACAATTCTTAGTCTATCATTCATTTTTTTTAAAAAAAGCCAGAAATATGAGCTTGGAACTTCCCATGCATCTGTGTTAAAATAGCCAATCTTAGAAAATACAACTGAGATGTAGAAAAAATAGGAGACAAAAGAATGGAGAAGAAAGACAGATTAAGACCTTTGTATTGGAGTGTTTAAAATGCTGTTTTAATATAGATTCAACTATACTCTTGCACTCTATGTTTTATTACATCAGCTAATAGTGTTCAATTAGCTCTAACTAGCTTTCAAATAGACTTTTGTAGTAAAAGTTGATAATACTAAATTTACGTGCCAGTATTTGTCTTTATAAATAGGCTATAGCATATTTTAATGATCATAGCACATGGAAATTTTTGAATTCTTTGGGATTAGTAGCTGCATTTATATGTTTTTCATCTTTTCTGGTTTCATCACAGCAAAAGGAATTCTGAAATCCCTTGCTGTTCTACCTGAAAGTTTTGAGGTTCATTTCAACCTCTGAACTGTATCTTCACATTACATTTTAGTAATAAGTAGTAATAAGCATTATGGGTAGAACTATCATCCTTGATTTTTCTTCAATAAAAGCAATATCAAATCCCACCTACAAGTCCCACCTACCCAGGAGGATTGGTATTTATATAAAGTACAGACTTTATATGGCAAGATCATAAAAAACAATTTTCCAACTTTCCAGCGAAGGAATGTAGATACAAGAAGATTAAGTTTACTTAGATATATGCAGATATAATCAGCATTCAGATTTGAAAATTCAATTCATTCAAAGTTAAATTTTTAAAATTATATCTTTTAAGCCTTCCTTCAGAGTCAAAATAAATCATTAAAATAAACTTCAAGAAAGTGTGAATAGATGTACCATTTAGATAAGTGTCCTTACAACTGACATATACTTAAGCCAAATAAGCAGATCAAGTAAGCTGGAGAATTTCTGTAATTTAAAAATTTTCCTGAATGAGCTTATCATTGAGATCTATATATCAATATATCTTTGTTATTTCATTTGTTGGTCAAACTTATTTTAAAATGAGACAATTATCAATGTATGAACAAAGGATGAAATAGTAAGTTGACTTTCCCTCTCACAGAATAAATAGGATATCAAGGAAGACAACTGGAACAATAAAAATAACAATAGACCTGGAAACCATTAAATGATAGAAGATGCTAATCTATTCTCTTAGTTTTGGAATCATATAGGCAAGTTTCCTTTATGCCCAAATACTGTCATATTGATTAGTCTTCCTCATTAGAAAACAGAGCAAAAAGAACATAAACAGAGCAAAAAGAACTTATGTCCAACTTAACACCTTCAATAGTTCTTGACTGTTCAAATTATCTTTGTTGAAAAATTTCAGTATATTTGAACAATACAGAGAATTGAATGTTTCATGCCCTAATTTGCATATTAAAGGAATGTTTTTCATTAACTTCTTTGATAAAAATTGTCTAAGATCAGGAATGAAAATAAAAGGGTTTGAAAGTGATTTCTACAATCTGAAATATTTTTCTTACATGATGTCATAGGAAGTTGAAAAGGAATCAAATGTCCAATCTTTATCAGCTTACAAAATGAGAAAGTCAACACTATACTCCAACTGCTAGGTGGATAATTATCTGTTCTATTATGTATTTGTACCATCAGGAGGTCAATTACCCTTGGCTCTGGTTCATCACAGGTGACTTTCAGATTTCTCTGGAAGACTGTTTCTTATTTGAATTCCACTTTTCCTTTTCTCATTCTGGCCTACCTAAGATTTGTGATTCTTGATGACCTCTTGTTCAGTTACTTGATGTTGAACTTGAAATCATTCAAAGCTTCCCATGGCCTTACCCATAAATGTGGATCTTGTCATTTTCATGATCCTTACAAGTGTCTCTTGAAAGTAGGAACTGAAATATTATCTGATGTCTTATTATTTTAAAATTGAAGAGAATATATATCCTGATGTAATATAATGAAATTTTAAAAGAAAGTATATTTGAAGCCAATACATTTAAATCCGGCCCAATTTTATAACTTCAAATATTGTGACACATTTCAGATCCTCATTCACAGTGTAGATTTTTGTGAATATTGCTAAGTACACACTGTTTATATATTCTTGAGACAAGATTGGAAAAAGCTTGGGTAAATAATGTATTATAAATGCCTTGTTTACCTTTATGTAAACGGATACAAATAAAGTAGTATTTGAATACATTCTCGTGACAGTAGAAGTAAAGCTACTCATTTGGTAAATGAATTCAACCCTTCCATTAGCTGAAATCCATAAACTTAAAAATTAATATTAAGGCCGGGCGCAGGTGGCTCATGCCTATAATCCTAGCTACTTAGGAAGCTGAGATTTGAGGATCGCAGTTCAAAAGCCAGCCCAGGTAGGAAAGTCCATGAGACTCTTATCTCCAATTAACCACCAGAAAACCAGAAGTTGCTCTGTGGCTCAATTGGTAGAGTGCTTTCCTTGAGCTGAAGAGCTCAGGGACAGAGCCCAGGCCAACTTCAAGCCCTACAATGACCAAAAAAATTAATATTAAGAATTTGATTGTGTTTCAATTTTTGTTATCTTGTGATATTATAGTTTGATGAAAGACTGCATGATATGTATGCTCTAGGATGTCAAATATTTTTGTTTCTTTTAAGTGACTTTTTCTGGGAGTTAACTTACTCGGAGATTATTTTCATTTTTGAGTCTTCCTTTAATTTATTTTTAAGTCTGAAGCACCATTTATTGTGGAATAAAAATCTAATCTACAATGCAATTTATCTGAGATATTACTCAGTGCCTATGATTTAATAAGGTAGGAAGTTGTTAAAGAATCTCTCAAAATGTTGTATCTTACAAGTAAGTCCACAGTTGTTCTTTCCTTAGAAGTTCTGTTTCACTGGTCTTCTGGGATTTTCCTGTCTTCATGTGCAGACTATTTTTTCAACAAAAGACTCAAAGGAACTTCACTGAAAACTTATGTAGCTCTTTCTGTCTCTCTGTCTCTGCCCATCTTTCTCTCTTCTCTTTTTCTTTCCTTTTCTCTTTCTCTCTCTTTTCCTCCTCTCTGTAAAACTCCACCCATCTCCCTCTTAATGATTTTCCTACCTATTAGGTATTCTACTGTGCATGTTTGAGCTGTTTTGGCCTCTGATAAAGCTAATCATCCCAACCTCTGACTCCTTCAATAATTTAGTGACAAATTAACATTACATTTTATTTCTACTAATGAAGATTGAAATACAACTTATCATTATAAACATAGGTTATTTTAACTCAAATTTTTAAAATGGATAAAAATTACTGAAAGAATTTAGAAATAATAGTTACATGGGGGAAAATTTAATGTTGGAAATTGATAGTTTAAAAGTCCTAAAGTAGATTTGGGCAAGTTTCTTCAAAACTAAATCAGATTCAGAGATTTTTGTGGGGGATTTTTTGGTGTTTTTGTTATTGTTGTTGTTGTTTTGTTTTCTCAAGAAAACCAAGGCCTAAGGAAATTTGGGATTTTTTTCTTAGTATGATTGTGATTTATAAAAATGGATGAAAGTGGAAATTGTTATGCTGTATAAAATAAACAAGATTAAAGAAGACAAATATCATATGTTCTATCTCTTATTCAGAATCTAGACTTTAAAATAAGTAAAATGGGAGATAATTTAGGGTAGAAGCAATAGATAGATGGACAGCAAAAGGACAGTGAAGGAAGGATGAAATGAACATGTTCAAAGTGTTTATCAAGTATAAAAAGTAAACATTAAAACCATTTTAAAACAATGAGAAAATAATAGTGAAGTTGATCAAAGTACATTGTATGCATGTATGGGAACATCAGAATGAAATCTCTTTATATGTACTAATTACAAAAAGAAAATAAATTAATTAAATGAAACAAATGTATACAAAAGCAGTTAGACACCAATAGCCCAAGAAGATTTTCCTAAATTGACAAACCATACTTCAAGTTTTTTTCTATACAAAAGTGTAAAATAAGTTTCCAATTTAAAATTAGTATTAGAGAACTGTTGATCCTTTCAACATTTAAAATACTGCAAATTTAAACATTTAAAATATTTGGTTCATACTTAATGTCACCATTATCTGAATATATAAGATTTTTTCTCCATCATTGGCATTTCCTTTAGTTTCCATAAAATTATAAAAGTAAAAACACAGTGGCATAACTTTTTGTCTTCTTAATTAAACCATTATTTTAGTAATTGAGCAATTTTTAAAAGTATCTCATACACTGGATTATAGGTAGTGACCAATAAGAACATATTAGGAGACCACCACTTAAAATATAATATACATCTCAGATATAGACAGGTTAAAAGGTATTTATAATTTAGCATACTGCAGTCGAGACACAGAGAAAAGAATAACAAATTTGGCTTTGAAGAGGAGCCTATCCAATATTTTTCTTAGAGAAAATATCTAAGTATGAATTAAAACATGAATATAAAATGATGCCTGATAGTTCTGGCCTAATGAAAAAAATTAGTCACAATAAAAATGTATTATTTTGGGGGCTGGGAAGGTGGCTCAGTGGTAGAGCCCTTGTCTTGCATGCATGAGGCCCTGGGTTCGATTCCTCAGCACCACATAAGCAAAAAAGAAAAAAGTCGGAAGTGGTGCTCAGGCTCAAGTGGTAGAGTGCTAGCCTTGAGCTGAAGAGCTGAGGGACAGCGCCCAGGCCCAGAGTTCAGGCCCCACGACCGGACCCCCCCCCAAAAAATGTGTTATTTTCATGATGATAACTATAAATAAAAATATTTTACCAAATTTTTTACTCAAAGACATAATTTAGAAACAACTTCACAAGTTAATAAATCTCACAAGAAGACAATTCAAGTTTAGGCTTTCTTAACTGAGCCACAGAAGGGAATTCCATAAAAATCCTTGGATACATGATTGCAAATAATAAAATAACGAAAAACATTAAAGTAATGAAATAAAAAGAGAATAATTAAACCAATTAAAGTAGGCCTTTTCAAGTCTTGTATTTCATAGTTTTACACAGTTTATTTCCATTATTGAGATGTACACATGGTCTCTTAGCCCACCTCATATATGATTTTTAATGTCTTTGTTCACAAAACAATGATATCTCTGTCCAAAATGTGTTGAAACCTTGGAGTGAATAAATAGCTTTCTTGTGTTTTCATGCAATGGATAAATTGTACTTTATATAATTAATAACTAGAGAGTCAAACTGAATGAGAGTAGCTGTGTATTGGGAAGAAAACAACAATGAAAAGAACAAGGCCACCTAAGAACTTTCATGAGATGTCAAAAAACAAATTATATGGGCATGCTGAATTGTCTTACTGGTATTGTTTCTGGCCAGGCATAAGACTGGTCATCTGTCATCATACCTTTCAGAAATGCATTGCTTCATCTGAAAATCAAGAGAGCATGGCTACATGAGTTGTTTGTTCTCTTTGGATTTTACAATTATATATTGCAAACTTATTTTACTGCTTGATTATCTTAATTCATAAAACTATTATGCCAGATAACATTGAGCATTTTTATCACTAATTAATGCTATAAATAGCTTTAAAATATAATAAGAAATAATCTTACAGTCTAAGGATATAAAATAGTTTTAAGTAAATGAGAGCCCAAGAGGATCTAAATTATATCACATCCACTACAAAAAGCATTCTAATAATTAATTACAATGATTTTCCAAGCAACAAGAGCAATAATCAAATTATTGTACAATCCAGTATTCAATAACAATAGTTTATAAGTAGCTGCTAATAAATGTGATTGTAAACTTAATATATTATTTATGCTTGTTTTTTAAGGAAATGGGTGATGGGAATTTAAGCTTAATTACAAAATTATTTATTAAAGTGTTCTTGTTATTTATTTCTGATCTTAGTAAATATTTTCTGATTTTTAGAAAGTATTTTATAGAAAGAATATATACAAATAAAAGCTAAAAGGCCCTATACAAAAAAAAAAGAATCTTATTAATGGCTTCCTGAAACAAGAAGTACAACAAAGGCCTAGATTCTGAGTTTGCAGCTGCAGTTAACACTTGATCATTGAGCAATGATGGACAATACTGGTACTGTACAGATTCAGGCTAAATTAATGCTGTTAGCTTTTGTTTCTAAAAACAAAAAAAAAAGTATATGAAACAACTTCAGTTCTCACTAAGCTGAATCTAAGATCTCATCTGTTCTGATTTCATGGTTTTAGAAGAAAAAAGAAATCAGTCTCAAAAACAAACCTCTTTCATCCTAACATTTAGTAAGAACTTGAGCAACTTTAAGTGATGAAACTTCAGTATCTAGGGCAGCCTGCACATCCAAAGAAATCTATGAATGAAGCAATAAGTTATGCTAAGTTAATGCTACATCTTTTCTCAGGCACAATCTGAAAGAGCAAACTATACTATTTAAGAGTTTTAGATAAGGATTCCTAGAAAATAATTTTATTATTAAGACAAAGAGGTAGCCTGATTAAATATGAATTCTTTCCTTTCAATTTTAAGTAATGTTTTAAATGAATAGAAAGTGCAGAGATTGGGAGAAGATCTTCAGTAACCATACAACAGACAAAGGCTTCATATCTAAAATTCACTTAGAACTCAAAAAATTAAATTCCCCAAAAACAAGTCCTCAAAGAAAAAACTGCCCATTAATAACTGGGCTAAAGACTTAAAGAGAGACTTCTCTGAAGAGGAAATAAGAATGGCCAGTAGACATATGAAGAAATACTCAGCTTCTCTGGCCATAAAAAATGCAAAACAAAAAAATTGAGATTCCACCTCACCCCAGTTAGAATGGCTATAATCAAGAACTCCAACTATAAGAGAGGCTGGAGGGGATGTGGCCAAAAGGGACCCTACTGCATTGTTGGTGGGAGTGTAAACTTGTTCAACCACTCTGGAAAGCAGTATGGAGGTTCTGCAAAATACACATAGAGCTCCCCTATGACCTAGCAATCCCACTTCTGGGTATTTACCCAAATGATCACAAACAAAGCCATACTAAAGCTTCCTCCACAACTATGTTTATTGCAGCATTATTCACCATAACTAAGATGTGAAACCAACCCAGTAGATGAATGGATCAAGAAAATGTGATATATATATATGCATATATATATGTATATGAATTCTATGCTTCAATCAGAAAGAATGACACCAACCCATTTGTAAGGAAATGGAAAGACTTAAAATACATTTTACAGTAAATAAATATCCATAAAAATGTTACTACTAGTCCCTTAGCAGGAGAGAAATTTGATATAAACACAAAATGCTATTGCCTAATGAAATGTTTACTAGACAATAACGAATTGACTTAAAATAGTTTTATTATAGGCTTTATTAAATCTTCCAATACATTTTTGTCTTGGATTCCTGGGTACAATAAGTATTGCATTTCTTTTTTTTTTTTTTTTATCAGCACAACCATGTTTATTGCAGCATTATTTTTTTTATTTATTTTATTTTATTTTATTTTATTTTATTTGAGAACATACTGTACAGAGGGGCTACAATTACATGGGCAGGATAATGCATACATTTCTTACCAAGTATTGCAGCCTCCTCCTTTGTTTACCCTTCACCTCCCTTCCCAGCCTCCCCCCTCCCCCCACCCAATTATACCCCCCTCCCCCCCCACACCGACATTGTAAAGTTGGTTTTGACATGACATTTTGTACTTAAGTATTGCATTTCTTTAGGATTTATGATGTTTGTGATTAATTTGCCCAGTAACTGAAAATAACTGTTCTATTTTAAGCCAAGAAAATAACTGTTCTATTTTAAGAAAAAGCTTAAAATTCTGTGCTTTTTCAGAATCAAGATTGATGTGATCCATATTGATAATGATAAATTACATTTATTAAACAAAATATTTATTTATTACAATTTATTAAACAAAAATTTATTAAACAAAATATATTTTTAAACAAATTTATTAAATTTGTTTATTTACAATTATTTATTAAACAAAACATATTTCAATTTATTAAACAAAATATATTTCATGATACTTTTGGTACAAATATGCATTACCTTCATATTCTAGTTGTTTACTTAGATATATTTCCTCCACAAATGAAAATATAAAAAAGAAAGAAAAATTCTAAAAACAACATAATAAAAGTCAAGAATTTGATAGAAGAGAAATCAGAAAACACCTATAATTAATTAAAGTAGCCTATATAAAAACATGCTTGTAAAGTATTGGTTGCAATACATCTTTCATTCTTTTTTATGTTAAATAAAACAATTATGTAATCTACTAATATGCATGAAATAAGAAAATAACTTTTTTCACTTTTATTGAAATGTAATGATTATGCATGTTTATTGGGTGCTGTGTAGTATTTTGACAGATGTTTAAAATGTGTATTTATTGCATTAAGATAATTAGCATTACTACATTCTTATTTTGTTTAGTGACTTTTTTTATTTTCTTCTAATTGCTCATAAAATATGTAGTAGATTAGTCTTTTAGGATGTTCATAAATTCTTAGTCCTTATTCTATGGCACTTTTCAACAAGTAAATAACAGCTAATTTTACTGTATACTTCAATAGATGAAGAATTTTATTATTATCTATTATGTAATAGTCATCATTACTTTCTTAGCTGTCTTCAATAGTTTAACTCTCACATGCAAGAAATCTAAATGTAGAGAGGTTATATACCTTGCTCAAATAACACAACTACTAACTATTGGCTGAGAATCAAACCAAGATTATAGTTTGATTTCTATCCAATGTTTAGAGCAAATAGTTTTATTTGCTGTTTTTATTAAAATGTATATATAGGAACATTTAACTACTTTTTGTATTAATTATTCAAAACTTTTATTTTCAAATACTATACAGATCACCTAGAGATTTAAGTTGATGATATTTTTAAGTTTTCACTAAGAAAACATTGTTTATATTGTAGGTTTTATTTGAGTAGCTTTAATCAATGGTAAAGAATCACTGACAAATTAAAAACTGCATCATATGTCAGCTACAGCTATAGCAAGCAGACCTATGTTTGGAGGAAAACTCAGTAAATTTGATAGTCACTAAACATTTTTTGCTCTAAGGCAATTTAATATGCACTAGATGTAAACAGGAAAAGTTCTGTTTTTATGTTATGTATATAATCTTTAAAATAGAATATAAGATTTTTTTCAAAAATCAAAAATTCAGTAGACAAAACAAACAGCATAAACTATATGATCTATTATCATAGATATTACATATAACAATGATTTCAGAAGCATAATCATTGTCCTTCAAGTTGGAATATATGAAAACTTGCTTCTTCTTTTTAGTAGCATTGTATATACATGCAAAACTCTAATGATAAAAATGCATCACATTTTTCTATATAATTTAGAGATAGTTTTGGTACTCATAATATCATTTGATTATAAATGTGAGGATAATCCCCTCATTAGATAAATGAACATTAGATAGAGTTTAATAAAGATTGGAGAAATACATTATTTTAAGTCTTCTTACAACATCTGATGTAGATGACACAAGTTCTTCTGAATAGTGAAGGGGATGGTTGATAGAAATTTTTTTATGGAAAGTGAACAGGATGATAGCACATAGTATAGAGTGGTAGAAGTGAAATTAGAAAATCATTCATTGAAGATAAAATTTAAACATGTTGATAATGATCATTGCATATGCACTTCCAAAAATCCCAAAAGGTTGTAGAAATGTAAATTGTTTCTGGAAGACAAAGAATGAACTCTTATACACTGATTTGAGAATAATTCAATTACCTTGATCCTAATGGTTCATAACTATAATCCTAGCTACTTAAGAGGATGAGAGAGGAAGGATTTCAATTAAAAGCCAATCCAAGGGCTGGGAAGGTGGCTCAGTGGTAGAGCGCTTGCCTTGCATGCATGAGGCCCTGGGTTTGATTCCTCAGCACCACATAAGCAAAAAGAAAAAAAAAGCCAATTCATGCAGGAGAGTTCATCTCCAGAATAACTAGTAAATGTGGGATGGAGTCATAGCTCAAGTGGTATACTGCTAGGCAAACAATCCAAGAAAGTGAGATCCTGAGTTCAAGCCCTGACACAGCAGAAAGTAATAACTAAAGTAATTACTAACCATTCACTTAGTGGAAAATAAAAATGGAGGAAAAAGTAGAGAAAGAGAAGGTCACAGATAATCTTTACAGAACAGCCATATTAGAAGATGAGAAGTGAATGTTGATTCAAAATAAAAGAAGACCCTAGGTGCCTCACCTTTATAATAACAGTTTTAAAAATTAAACATCAAATTGGTGAGGAAAATGACAACATATCCCACAGATTTCAGGAAACATACACATATCAGAAGCTGACCAACTATGTCAAGTGCTTCAGACAATTGA
Organism: Dipodomys merriami; assembly: GCF_024711535.1. NCBI lineage: Eukaryota > Metazoa > Chordata > Mammalia > Rodentia > Heteromyidae > Dipodomys > Dipodomys merriami. The sequence goes on along the minus strand of NW_027206057.1, from coordinate 3,215,000 downwards.
AGGAAAGTGAAAATATTTTGTTACTTTGTCTTTTCTGTTATCCTTTGAACAATCTTTTCAACCTTATATGAAAGATTAAGAAGCTTCAGCAAAGACCATAACTAAAATATTTACATATGTTACAAATTATATACTGTCTAGAAATACATTATGTTGTGTAGGCTCATCTACTACCTCAGTGCTATTTTGTTCATCAATTTGTTTATAAAAGAAAGGATTACATTGGTGTAGTAGTTAATTTGATCTGACAATTTACACCTCTCAATATTTATAAGTAGAAATCATAATTAAGTTGGTGGGTGGGGGCAGAGCTTTATGGATGGAATTTGTGCCTTTATCAAAAAAGTCTTGACAAAGAGACCCTTCAAGTCTCCACCATGAGGACCCCGTGAGGATGGTATTTAGGAACCAGGAAACAGGACTTCTCTGGACTCTGCATGACACTATACTTTCATCAAAGGCTTCAGAACTGTGAAGAAAGTGGATAACTACAACAAAGTTGTTCATGTACCCCCTCCAGAATATGTTCAAGGCTAATTTCTAATGGGATGCTGTTAAAAGATGAGGCCTTTGGTAAATGATTAGGTCAGGAAACAGAGCCATATTAATAAAACTAGTTCCTATATTAAGAAGCTATGAAAGAAGCTGACTTGCTCTTTCTCCCTTGGAGGACACAGAATGCACATCCATGAATTCTAAATATGCCCCTCCTAAGACATCAAATCTCCCTATGACTTCTCTTCTTTGGCCATACAGTCTCCAGCACTGTAGAAAATAACTTCTTATTGTTTTAAAGCTACTCAATCTATGGTATTTCATCATGCACCTTGAACATATCAAGACTGTTCCCTTGGGTGGATGCTCAATTTTGGCCATGTCACATAGGTGAATCCGACTTAAGGGCAAGAATATGTTGATAAAAGGCACGACGAAAAATACAATATCTTAACAGAAAGAAAACTAATTTAGGAAAGTTGACCTTATGTTAGCCCAGGTTCTGCTATTTACAAGATGGCAAATAATCAAGCATAAATGCATTTGAACATATTTTTATGGTTTATATAATAGAATTAGATTACATTATTGTTACCTGTTACACTTATTTTAGCAAAGTATATTTTCTACAAAAACGTTTCAATATTAACTACAATGTAAGATGAAAATACAGTTTCTAAAAATGAATATCACCCAAATTAATCTTAGATAAGATAATGTACTTTGGGAAATATATTGGTTAGTGTCTGATGATCAAAGATAGACCTTTAGTGTCATAAGTATGAATGAAATAGTTCTAAGTACAACAGTAGAAATATCATTTATGGTTTGTGAAAGAAAAAAATCAGAAAATGAAAGAGAAATAAAAGAGAAATGCCACTAAGAAGAGTCTGTTTGAGTGACCTTCCAAAGCCACCAGAAAACTCTCTAAACTGTGAAATATGTGATGTGTGGATTGCTTATGAAATGAAAAGAAAAATTGATTTCTAAATTCTGGTGCCATGAGGAAATTCAAATGCCATCCTCAAGCTTAATGCAGCACAGTGAGAAAGAAAAAAGGTAGTAAGACCTTAAAGCTGACAGAAACTCTGTGGAAGGCTTTTAATTATACCATGGATGGAGGAATTAGAACTCAAGTCAAGCCAAACAAAATCCTGTAGAACAAGAAACCCCAAATAGCATCTGTCTTACAGATGAGAATAGTGAGTTATATCATTCTCTCTGCTGAAGCCTCTTCACATCTCCATTATCTTGAAAATAGCATTTAAAATTATTAGCATGAAATACAAGAAAATGCTCTATCTTGCTCCAGCTAAAAGCATCATTGCTCATATCTTTCTGTCTATCGAGTTCCTGTCAGCTAACAAACTTCTGTTTTAATCCTGGCCTGGATATTTCTCTCTTTACTATAATCATTAACCCCACCCCTATAATTTTCATATACCTCCATCCCTATAATTTTCATATAGCCCCAGATAAGCACTAAGCCTAACTTCCTAGTTGAGCTATTTTGACCCCCTGGAATAGGCTTAATTTCTTAGATTTATGTTACCAAGCACTCCCTTGTTCATATACTTTCAAATGTTTCTTACAATTGAATTCAATTTAATCTTTTCTTCTTTCTAAGCCAAGATGACAGAGATCACATCCAGTTTGTTCAACATTATATACTCAATATGTAGCCATAAACAGGTAACAGAATAAGAACATAGTATAGAATGACTAATTCATACTAATAACCCTAAATTAAGATTTAAAAAGGTCTGAAGTAGTCCCTATAAATTCAGAGTTATACTGAGAGAGCTTCATTCATCAGTCACAAAGTGACTATATTTGACCACAAAATGGTTAAATGTGTAAACAACATTAATATTGTATAACTATGCTATTTACAAGTGTCAAACATCTAAGGAGTTGAGATATCCCTTTCTTTCACTTATATGCAACTGTAGTCACTACTTCAATAGGTGCTCAACAAGAGGGAAATATGGCACTTATTGAGCACCTATTGTCTGGTTATTTGTTTTGGATTATTGCTTGATTATTCTAAAATTTTTCCTTTCAGGTAAAATTCCAGAAGTTTTATAATAGATGTTTGCTCCCTATAAGCCCTCTTGCACAAAGTAGCATCAGCAATCATTGTAAAATGAAATCTAATCTGACTCTATCCTGAGTAATCTCTTGGAAGATTTCCCATTACACTTCCACATTAACAAGGCAAAATACTCAGTGTCATAAAAGACCTGGTAGATCTACCAGAACCAAGTTCACTTACCCTCTGGAATTCATAATATTCATTTATTTATTTAACCAAATTCTAATGAAGGAAATGTATGCTAAACATTTTCCTAGTTACTAGGAATACAGTATACCTGTCATTATAGAACTTGTTTTGATAATTCCATAAAGCTAAATCATGTTCGTTTGTTTGCTTCTTTGTTTGCTTTGTTATTAGGGTTTGATGCCAGGGCTTCAGTGCTTGCTAGGCAGATGTTTGAATGCTTGAACTGCAGCACAAGCTCTTTTCCCTTTACTTGTGTCCATGAATTATCCCAAGGCTGGCTCCATACAGGAAACCACCCAGTTAGGCCTGTCATGTGGCTAAGAAAACAAACACTCACCACTATACTCAGTTTCTTAGCTAGGGTCTCATTATTTTTTTCTGGGCTAGTCTTGAACCAAGATACTCTCCAGTATCTGGGATTACAGTTGTGGAACCACCATGCCTAACCTAAATCATATATTTTGATGCTGCCTCTTAATTACCAAGTTTCTCTTTTGATCCCATTCCATTAATTCTAATTCCATTAATTCTAATTCCAATTCTCAACAAGTCACTAGTAAATGTCACATTCAACATTTAAGGAACATATTTTCAATCCTGATCTCCAATATCTACTCATTCCTCATATAAATGTTCTTTGTTATAATTTCCTTCTATCAGAATAACAATAACTTCTCTATTCCTTATAGTTTACCTTCACCTCTAAATAGGAAAAAAGAATATGGTGAGGTGAGACAAAGCCCAAGAAACTACAATATGTTAATGAATGAATGAAAACAAGAGAAAACAATAAAGAGCTTCCCAATCTTCAGACCAGGTTAATTCATTCCATCACCTGCTATCTATACTAGAAAACTTTGTACATTGTTTATGCAAGGAAACTTGCATGATTAGACTATGTACTTGTGCAATTACTTATTTTATATTTATCAGTGTTACTGGTAAACCCCTAAGGTTTCTATGTTACTCAAGGCTGCATTGTCAGTGGTTGTTCAGGCTCTCATAGTAGCAATTAAATTTGGTGCAATAAGTGAATGTACAACCTTATGACATATTTGCATATTCATCTACTTGCAACATATAATGTAGTATATAACTATGCATATGATACTCAGGCTGTAAACAAGATAGTTTAAAGACCATAATTCAGTAACAGTAATTCAATATAATAAAAATGAAATGTTTATAAACCAGGATTAATTTGTTATCAACAATCTTGCCTATTTATAAAAAAGATCATTGATTTGAGACTTAAATGCTTTATTATTTTATTCTAATGACTCCTTCCTAATTACAATGCAGCTTCATCTACAAAATGAAAGCACTCATTGCTGGAAAATCTCAGCTTAAGAACATGTAAAGGAAAAGTGAGACTAAAAGTTGAAAAAATTTTTAAATATAAAAATTGTACTCATTTCCCTCTTTCCATAAATAGCATTATTAATCTGCTTATGTTGTTGAACTATAATTTCATTAGATCTTTTTGTAATAAGTAATGTGAATCAAGACAAATATGCAAAGTATATGCTAAGGAGTTTTTTATGCTGCTTTCATTTTTTGCTAATAATCAAATAATCAAGCTAAATTCTGGGATATGTTTTATTCAAAGATATTCATGAAAATATTTCCAAGTTATCATAATTTTTAAAGATCTGTGAAATTATCTTTCTAACATTCATTTCCATTTTGTTGCTCAATTTAAAAACTTACATTGGACGACATTATTGGATAATATAATAAGTAAGAAGGATGTGAATGCAAATGTAGGTAAGCTTTATGTGTGTATATATACTTATAAGACATTATCCTACTATGCACACTTAATATATAATGTATCAAAACAATCATAGATATACTATTATTTCATATTGAGATACTCATTCAACATAGTTTTATATTTCTTTGTATATCTCAATTGAAAGTCTTATGCCATTTAATAACAGCCACAGTCAACCTTTAAAGTAAACTAAGCTTTTTCGAAATAAATAATATACTTCCATGCCAAACCCCTTCTTTTTTTGTGAACATTGATTTCATAATCTATTATATTCTTTGATTATAAATAAAATGACTCATACAACATGATGAATCTAAAGTACAGATAGAATTTGGAAAAGGTTTTGAGTCTTCTGAAACTATGGACATATGGCTTGGGAGAGCAGTGTATAGCTTTGGAGAGTTATATTGAGAAGAAGAATGTTAATTTTATTTACTCTCAAACACTTAATTCCCTAGAATATATGAAGCAATATTGTAGACCAGAGTGGAAAGCATTCATATGTCTACAGTGCAATAGTGAATTTAATGTGACTTTTAACTAATCATCATAATGGCATTCATTGGCATTCATCATAATGCCAAAAGGGAGAAATAAATTTCTTTTTAGTTAACCCCAAAACTGTCTTCTCAGTAATTTTAACATAAAAAACCCACAACTGAGATAACTTTTTTATTGGGCATGTCTTTGGAAACCAAACTTTAACATAGTTGAATTATTTACCTGCCACATGGTGAGTACGATTTCAGATGATTGAAATACTAGTCAACTGGTTAATATGTCTTCCCTGAAAGTAAAGTAAAAATAAATAATACTGGAACAGTAAACTTTAATCTTAAATGTTGTATAGAAATGTCCTTTATCTCAGAACAGATACTTTAATTTTTTAAGATGCATTTCCATGAAATGTAACTTCCTGTAAAGGGTCTCAAAACGTTTGTAAATAAACAACATAGACTTATACATCAGGATGAGGACATTTTGTTTCTAGGTCAATGAAAGCAACACCCATCCATCATCCAATCCCTACTTTTCAGTCCAATGACATTGGAAAGATAATGTTTTCTTAGTGATGTAGAACTTGTTAGATAAATAGCTTATCGTTATGGAAGGTAAGCCTATTAATGTTATAAATTTATCTTCACATGTGTCATGTGAAATGCATTATCACCCATTAGATGCAGATATAGGCTTAACATTAATGGGGCTATTGTTGCTATCTTTTTACCACAATATCCTGCCAGTCATGTGTCTGAAAAGAGCTCTTTGGTCTAAATGGCAGGCTACTTTAAACGATCTGCAATTAAGAAATATTCTATTCTGTTACATTAAAGCAAAAGCCAATGAAAATGAAGGATTAGTATCCATTTCCAATACAATTTTCAAGTGAGAGAATACACATAACAGAAGTGAATGCTTACTTTCTGAATACAATTTAAGAAACTGATATTTACAAGAAATGTCAAACCAGAAAACTTCCTTTGGTTCTCCATAGCCATACTGATAGCTCAAAAGCCACTCACTCCTACCAATCATTGAAACATCAGTTAGAAAATATTAGAGAGCTATTTAGCATTACTTTCCAGATCTCTAAAAAAGAAATAAAAATACCTATCTTACCATGATGATGAAAGCTTACTATTTTCTAATAAACAAGTACTATGGAAACATCATGTATGTCATTATTAATACCTAATTTAACCGCAAGGAAGTAGGACCATTAAATTAGTATTGTTTTTTCCACATTCACCACTAATTCTGTTTTTCTCACTTATTTGCTAGTTGTGCAAACAATAGCTTAAGGGTATAGAAGTCAATTATCAAAAGTGTTTTAAAACATTTTTACCTTACCTTACTGAAGTGAAAAATCATGGGTCACAAATTTAAAAATATTGTGGGACTAGGAGGAAAAAAGCATTGTCTTCTAGTTTGAATGAAGTGTGTTAGTTGTGTATGAAGTATGGTTCTGCCTTCTGTTTCCCAAGTTTCTGTATATCATTAAGGCTACATATAAACAAAAAATAAACAACAACAACAAAAAAAACCCACTAGGCACCAGCAGCTCACACCTGTAATCCTAGCTACTCAGGAGGCTGAGATGTGAGAATCACAGTTTGACGCCAGACCAGTCAGAAAAGTCTGAGACTCTTATCTCTACTAAACTACCAAAAAAAATCAAAAGTTGAGCTGTGGATCCAGGGGTCGAGCAATAGCCTTGAGCAAAAGAAGCTCAGGGACAGTGCCAGCACCCAGGACTAGCATAATAGTAGTAATAATAATAATAATAATAGTAGTAGTAGTAAAGGAAAGAAAAAAGGGAACAGAGATAAATATACACACACATATATATATATAAGTTAATTTTATTTATATTAAAAATATTTACCCAATTTTGAGTTCAGTTTCTCAATCCAAAGAATTTGGATCTGGAACAATTAGAGGATAAGGAAATGGTGTCACCAGCAATTATTATGGCTTCTAATATGGCTTCAGGAACAAGGAACAGATATAATTCTGCTTTGCATAGTACACATCTTAGTAAATAGCAAAACAAAAATTGGAGCAGATTATAAATCTTACTCTTCATAATCCTCAAAATGCATATATAAAGAAAATTAGGATCTGGGGAACAAGATTCACAGTTTCATTAGTCAGAATCTGGATGGGAATGTGGCTTAGTGGTAGAGTGTTTGCCTAGCATGCATGAAGCCCTGGGTTCAAGTCCTCAGTACAAGATAAACAGAAAAAGCTGGAAGTGGAACTGTGACAGCTCAAATGGTAGTGTTAGCCTTGAGCAAAAGCTCAGGGACAGTGTCCAGGGGAGTTCAAGCACCAGGACTGGCAAACAAAAAACAGAAAAACAATTAGAGCCCAAAGTTGAAACTAGAGTTTCCAATTTAATTTCAAGATTATGTGCATTTTAGTCATAGAAATGACTAAAAAGGAAAGATTTAACTTATGGGAGCAAAGAGCTGATTTTTTTTCTCTGTGTATGCTGGTATGTCAGTTAAACACTGTATTTTTATGCATAATAAATAGGAGTATCACAGTGTGATATAATTTAGCTCATTTGGAAAGATTTCAAGTCCAACCCACATTGAGATGAAATGTACAATGCAGTTATTAATATTACATAAGGTTATATGGGAACCAGTATATATTATGGTAACATAGAGCTTGTAAGGAATACTGTTTTGGTTTTTCTTTGTGCCAGTCTTGGGGCTAGGTGCCAGGATCTGGGCACTGTCCCTAAGCTTTTTTGCTCAAAGCCCAGTTCCACTTCTGTGGTTGAGTGTCCTGCCTTGTCTAGCTTCAACCCATTATCCTCATATCTCAGCTTCCTGAGCTAGGGTTATGGGCATGAGCCACCAGCACCCAGCCAAGAAATTGTTCGAAGTAAAATGGTTGTGTGCTAGTATATCTAAATTAAATTTGAAAGGTATTTTTAATATTTCTAATGTTATACATGGGTTAAATATGTATATATATATATATATATATATTTCACTGAAAATAATTAAAATAAAAAAATGGGCAGCTTTGCTTTGCTAATGCTATATTTCCCATCCTCCCAAAAAAAATTCTCTCTCATTTTTGTCCTTTAGTCTGTTTAATTTTGGTGTGGCTGGAAAGAAGGTAGACATTTTTATTACAAAAACAATATAACATAAATCATTATTGCATAAATGTTAATTATTAAATAATGTACATATCTAGAAAAGAAAATGGAAATATTAAATAAATTATGAAATATCAACCATGATATTCTATCCAGCCAAATGAAGTGGAGATGTTACGGAAGAGTCTCAGAAAAACTACTGACATTTGTTTTCTCTGTGGGCTACAAAGATAAGATGACTCTGCATATGGTGATTGTGATTTGGATCTTTTATCATGTGTAGCCTTATATACAAATTCATATAGACACATGCTATATGTATCCATATATACATGCATTATATGCATTCATGCAGGTAAAGAGAGAAAGGAAGAGAGTTCAGAGATGCACTCACAAAAGCCCCCATATATCTGCTTACCTTCCTTTGTCTTTGTTCAAATCATTTGAAAACCTCCAATTTTCTATCAACAGGCTGGGCGTAGGAAGGATGGCTCAGTAGTAGTAAGACAGATGCTTAGTAAGCATTAGGCTTTTGGTTCAATCAATATATCCCCTAATAGATATCACATTATTCGTTTTATGGTCTGATTGATTGGCTAGTAGATCTATTAATGTGTAGTTATGGGAAACAGGAAGACAGCCAAAAATAAAGCCACAATTACAGCACAAGTACACAAGATACTCAACACATTCTTAGGAGCACACAGGGAGGGAGAGGAATTAAAACTTGCCCATCATTTCCTTTATGTGCTCCATCAGCCTCCTTCTCAGTACTCTTCTTGATTCCACAGTAGGTCTTGGTAATTAGAGAAGCTCTAAACAGGACTTCCAAGATATTCCAGGGTGTTTCCACTGCATACCTCATGATAGTATAAGGATGTACATTCATTGGGGGTTGTAATTAGTATATTATTTAACATTTTGATATAATTCAATAGCATTTGTTGAATTTGACTATGCCTACAGCACTTGCTGCATCATTGGTTTATATGTAGAAAAATAATTCTGAGATCTATGAGCAATAGCAAGACCTTTTGAATTCACTAATATATTTCTGGTAATTATAAATAAAAAGCAAATCTTGCATATGGATTTCAAGATACATGAAACAAATTTGTGAATTAAAAATAATAACAGTAGTAGTTTCTGTAATAACAGTAGTAGCTAGTGAATTAACTAATTCAATATAGACATATCTTTTCCCCATATCAAGACTACTGAAATTTAAAACATATAATTTAATAATAGTATGTAACTATTATATGACACCTATTTGGTATAACTAAATGTAATTATAAATAAACCTGAGTGTTAAAACTGAGGAAACATTTTATATGAAAACACAACATAAATTGCTGAAATATAAGTAAGAAATAATGATTTTCATAAAGTGAAATAAGAGGGAAGCTTAACTTCTGAAATCTTCCTATAATCTGCCTTTTTGCTCCTTAGACTTCAAAAAACATTCTCTCACTTCTTTGGTCAGGCTAAGTTTCTTTGTTACCAAATAAGGAAAGGAACTCTGAACAAGCCAGAAAACAGAAAGTCAGAGAAACTGAGTAACTTGTTCAAGAGTACACAGCTTATATCCAGGCAAAGATTCCAACTCAGATCTTCAGAGGCCTCTGTCTTGTGTTGTGGCCCTTTTATGTCATATATCAGAAGCTCCGACTGGCCAAGTACACAAACCTATACTGGAAAGAAATACTCATTGATGTATAAAGAAATCAGTTAAACTCTTTTTAGTGTCTTGTGACATTTCCTGTTTCAACTTTTTAAGTGTGTTCAATAATATAAAATCCAGATTTTCAGAAAAAGTTATGAGCTATCCTGGGCATTTTATTCAGTTGACCACAAACCAAGCCACACTAAAGCTACCAGAACAACCATATGCATTGCAACATTGCTTACCATAGCCAAGATGAGGAATCATCCCAGATATCCCTCAGTAGATGATGGATCAATAAAATGTGTTACATATACTCAATGGGATTCTACTCATCCATCAGAAAGATAGTGTACCATTTGTAATGAAATGGAAAAAATTAAGTGAGTAAGCCAGACCCAGAGAAACATAGGTTGCATAGTTTCCCTTATTTGTGGTAGTTAGAATGTGACTATAAAACTACAACTAAACATACTGGATGGTTAAGCAAAGGGTTACAAATGAATTAACTGAAGTGTAATAGACGTTATGGTGATTTCAAATAGTAAAATTCTTTAACAAGACTAAATCAAACTCAAAAACATAAATGAGTACTTGCAAGAGGGGAGGGTTTGGCCAACATGAAAGAGGTAGAATAATGAAGATAGGAAGAGGTTGCGAATTCAGGCTAGAATTCATAGTATATACCAGAGAATTGAGAAATATAACAGAAGGGGTGGGTTGAAGAGGGATGAAGATTTCGAAGTGGTGAGATGGATCAAGATGCATATAAACCACTATGTTAAATAACACGACAATAAGGTAATTAAGGGAAGGGGTGGGCTGACAGTGGTAGGTGAGAAGGTTGAAAGGGGTGACACTGCTTTTGTGACTGGCAACCCCTTTATACAACCATTTAAAGATAATAAAACTATTCAAATGATTGCTCTTGAAATGCTGACATAACTTTTAAAACCTTTCTTCTTTTAAGTGTCCTAATTAGTCTATGGAAAACCATTGTCATAGTTCATTGTAATGTTTTCTTGTAAGAGGGATCTATGGTCAAACAACATTGGAAAACTTGTCTTCAGTAAAATTCAATAGGTGTCTGGCTTTGGTTGATGTATTTAGCTTGATTTTACTATAGGGTTCCTCTGAGCCTCTAATATTTAAATATATTCAGGGAAGCACACAGTGTTTATATAATATAGATGATGTTTCACAAATTGAGTGTTCCATTAATGACAGAAGGCTCTCTCTCCTCATAGGGAGAAAAAGACATACTGCAAGAAAGAAGTGACTAAGATTTTCCTAACATAAAAGACTGGATGGTGCTAATAGCCTATATTGAGGGAAAATTACTTTTAATTCTTTTCATTAAGCTAGTGATAGTCCACTTATAGTTTAGCCCAGGAGCAGGATGAGGTACCAAAGACAGATATGAAAGAAGAGACAGAAAATAGGGAAGTGGTTGGGATAAGAGTTGATGTTAGGGAAATGAACCCTAAGATAAGTATTCAAAAATTTTTTTCATGAGATTGTTTCTAACACATTTATAAGATTATTTCTTTGATGCTTTGTATGCCTCTCCCCCACGTTATAATCCCTGCTTTCAGTGTATTTGATGTTGTTATAATTTGTGGAGGGGAAGGGAAAAAACAAAACGTTTATATAGGGATACAGGTGGACCCATTGCAACAATGAGATGTACAAGTCTATGTCCAAAACGAACTTTACAACTTTGGTGAGGGGGGTGGGGAAGGATGGGAAGGGATGGGAAGGGGAAACAAAGGAGGAGGCTACAATGCTTGATAAGAAATGTACTCATTATCTTGCCCATCTAATTGTAATCCCTCTGTACAGTATTTTCACAATAAAAAAAAAAACCACAGGAATTTTGACAAAAAAAATTGAGGAGGGGAGGGAAGGACAGGAGGGGAGGCAGAAGCAGGAAAGGAAGAGAGAAGAGGAGAGCAGAGGAGAGGAAAGCAGAGGAGAGGAAAGGAAAGGAGAGGAGGAGAGGGGAGGAAAGGAGAAAGAGAGGAGGAGATGGGAGGGGAGGGGAAGAGAGGAAAAAGTTTCATGGTGAAATTTGTAGACTAACCTATAAAATAAGGCTATGATTAAAATAATAGTAACTGAAAACTATTTGTATTTTAAATTAAGAAGCTTCCACGTGGACCCATTGCAACAATGAGATGTACAAGTCATTATGTCGAAAATGAGCTTTACAACTTTGGTGGGGGAGGGAGAGGGGGAGGAGGATTGGGTGGGGGGACAGGAGGGGGAGGATGGGAAGGGATCAGAACGGGAAACAAAGGAGGAGGCTACAATGCTTGATAAGAAATGTATTCATTATCTTGACCATGTAATTGTAACCCCTCTGTACAGAAGCTCCCAAATACTATTGAGGTAACTATGGCTTTTAAATATTTTTCATATTTAGCATATTTTAATGTTTTTATTGTAAAATACTGTACAGAGGTGTTACAATTACATGAGTAATGTAATGAGTAAATTTCCTATTGAGCATTGTTACCTCCTCCTTTGTTTTCTCCTACCATCCCTTCCTTTCCCACCTCCCCAATTCCTCCATCTCAAGTTGTAAAGTACATCTAACTGTTACAGTGTGTCAACCTGTATCCTTATTTTAACATTTTGTTATTTCCCTTCCCCTCCTCAAATTAGAAAAATGTATATACAAGATGCAGGGCACCGACATCAAATACGGTGAAAATAGGGGTTATACCACGGGGGAAGAATATACAAGAGAAACAAAAAAAAATCACCTAATACATTTTAAATATGTTAAAAACAATAGCGAGAAAGAAAAAATCACTTGTGTCCTTATCTTGGGGTTCATGTCACTTAACATGATCTTATATGGTCATATGTACATAGCTTTTGATTTTTTTTGCTTGTCCTAGTTTTAGACTTCCAATAGGTGTTTTTCTTGGCAAGCTAATGGCAAACATTAAGTGGCTTATATCACTTTGATAAAATATCTTAATAAAAAATACTTTTGTGGAAGATGTATTTTAAAGATTTCAAGTAAAGAATTATTTTATTACATTTGAAGCTTAGATATTTGTATAAAACTGAAGCAAGCATGCACTTACTCATTTTCCCCAAGAGAACACTAAGGCAGAAGTATATATATTACAAACCTCAGGTAAATTTTCTAAACATACAATATTTTTCTGTCATTCCCAGAATTTCCAAGTCTTGTGATGGAAATCCTGGATCATAAACTTTTCATCCCCAGGAGATTATGATTTAGGGTCAAGTTCAAATACACTATTTCTCCATTATTAAAATTATGAAGCTAAACACATACTATCAAAATAAATAACTAAGAGCACAGGAATAAGCAAAACATTCATTTTAAAGTTATTTATTTAATTCAAGCCTATAATTAATGTGTTATTACCTAATTGAAGGGTGGAAATAGCAAAATTAATTATTATCAGTTTAAAAAGTCAAGAAGAAATACAGGTAAGTTATCTGAAACATTGTCAGTAGTATTTACTACATAGACAAATTACTAATATATTTATTACATACTGACTATCCAAGAGGTAGACATTGTATCTACCATTTATCTGTCTATACTTTTTCTGAATGTACTGGTGTTTAATCTGAGAGTCTTGCACTTATTGGTAGGTGTTCTGCTATTTGACCCATGCCCCTAGCCTAATCTGATTTCTATGCAATGTAGAATGGAAATTAAATGGTAAAATATTAAGTAATAATGTAAAATAACACTTTACTTCAGTTATCAACAATCAAGTTATTGTGTACTTCAGTATCATACACAATTTTATTTGTACATCCTTAATTTATTTTGTTTACATATATTTATGCGCTTATGCATTAATCCACTTGTATAGGAGTGATCCCAGAGCCATTGTTATTAATTCACATTACCTCTCCCTTAATCTTTAGGGCAACCTTACTAAGAAGTTAAATATTACACATAACCACTTCTTACACATAATGAGATTGTCTATTCTTACAAAGTTACTGTTAGACATAATAGAATGATTATATATGATAAATATTTATAGGATATAGGCATATATAAAGTAACTTGTCTGTGCATTGAATTTAAGCTTTTACCCTGTCTTTCTATATAATCTCTGAAAAAATTAAGGTCTCCTTTCTCTCATCATTTGAATATAAGTGTCACCTAAATTCTCAAACAAGCAAAAATATTAAAATACAAATTCCAGTGTTCAACTCCAGATTTCTGAACTGAAATTCCCACTACCATAACCTACAACATAATATATGGAATGTATATATGGAATATATATGGAATAAATACCATATATATTATAAAAATATATAGTATATAATTGTATTATATATTCTATATATTTCCATATATGCATATGTAAATGGAAAACCCTGAACTTATTGTACACATTTGATATTTCATGATATAGTGCAGTATTGATGCTCCAACATAAGGACAAGCAAATTATTATAATGAGGAGAGTCCATATATTCCAATTCACAGTTTTCCTTCTCAGAGGTAAAGAGGCAAAAAATGGTGACTTAGGCCCTGTAAATTGAGGTCATGCCCAATTTTATTGAATCTTAATTTGCTTGACACTTTGGAAGGTATATTTCTATAAAACAGGAAAACAGTATTTTTGTCTCATCAGGACATTGTACAGATTAAACAAAAATATTTCTGTGCATGTTACAATGTGTGACACTCTTAGAAACATACTCTACATTCTGCCTTATTTGAAGCAGCAAATAAAGTTTCAGAGATCAGAAAACAGAGCACTGATTGGCATTGTCTTATTTTTCAGGTTCATTTATTTAAGTTACTGGTATACTGGTATATTAAAATATCTTTTCTTCCTCCTAGCCCATATTAAGTGCAGAGTAATCTTGTTATTCTTAGTATAATGAGGTTTTTTCACATGAAAAACAATTTTGTATTTTTTTGTGGTACTGGGACTAGAACCCATGACCTCATGCCTACTAGACTAGCACTCTACCACTGGCCTATGATGCAGATTTCCTCAAATCTTTGTAAAATTTTCTGATAGAAAAGAACTCTGTGCAAGTTTTACTGTAAAATGATAACATAACCCTACCCCTCTGCACCAATTCTAGAAATAATATACCATAACTAAAATATTTTGGCTCAGGAATATTAAAAGTTCATAATGTTCATTATTTTAAAATAAGAATTATGTGGGTACAATGTATCATTGCATCATATTACTACCAGTCATATAATGTACAATCCCAGGTACAATTCACAGAGCTGGTTTCAAATTGAATTCTGAGAAGTAAACTGATTTGACCCTGTTTGGGAAGAGTCGAAACACTAATGCAATCTTCACTGCACTAAAATTTAATGCCTGTCTATTTCCTTGGTACCTAATGACAAACTAAATAATCTAGCTATTTTTATTTACATATTCAACAATGCAATGCTCTGTTCTGAGAATGATGTTCTTCTGCCACTTGGTGGTGCTTGCCAGTTTCAGAATCTGTTTCTTGGTGGCACTGTAACACTAAGAACATAGTAAGTGGAACAAAATCACAGCATTCCCAATGGAAAGTCTTTGCTTCAAACTGTTCAATAATTTAAATAACTCTGTGGAAGCGCCTGTATTTGTTAACCAGTCACAACCAGTAATTAACTCCTTTGGAATTTAAGTTACTATGGGCAAAACGTCTTAGGAAGAATACATGTTATTAGAAAGCATGCCAAAATTTTACTTAGCAGAGAATTCAATAACAGTTTTCTTCTGCTAAGAGGTTCTGTAAAATTCCATTTAAACAGCCAAGCCCGGAGATTCTAGCAGGTCCCGTTTCATTATCATAATTACTGAACAAACACTTTTAAGGACTTTTGCTTTTAGTTTCAAGCATGGCTTATTTTCATAAGCCTGATTAGTTACCACACCAAGCTTGGTATGGAAAATGATCTGTTTTCACTCCATACTACGGAGTTGCCATAGCTTGCTCTTCATTAAGGTTCTGTTTATTTACATTGCCATCTCTACTGAAAAGCATCTATGATTCTTTGCTCCCCCCGCCCTCCCCACCAATATGATTTGACAGCTTTATCTACTGGGCATTCCGTTTCCTTGAAGAATCTAGCTGCTCTGTCTAGAAGCCGATTTTCAGATGCCTACAACGTCTGGTCAAATTGATCTGTTTTAATGGAGTCTTAGTCTGTGAGAAGCGATATCCAGTGACTGAATGTAGGAGATCTGCTGCTGCTTAATTGCCAGGAGTGAGAGCCACTGAGATTCAGAAATCTTTGGAGTAGGCAGAAGGGGAAAGCTAGACTTTGGGTGGACAGACGCAGTGATAGATAAAGGCATGGGTTTCGGTGGGGGGGGGGAAGGACAGAATCCTTTGAGGCATGGAGGTGCTGCAGATCACATCTCTCCAAGGAGAAGTTAAAAAGCAAGGGAGCAGGAGGAGGTTAAAGTACTCAAAAGCATAGCTCTGGCAGAATTTGTCTTTCTGTTGGTGTCTGCAGATAGTCCAGGTTTTCAAAGTACGTTGATGCCTCTTTTAAGTGTTTTAGGGATGGATGCTAATTGGTTATTAGACGCCATCAAACAATGCTGTTAATCTAAATTAAGGGGACTATGGAAGGAGAGAAAAGAAAAGGGCGATTTAAAGAAAGAGGAAAGGAGAGGATATGAAGGCTCTTGAAAGAGTGGGAAGGGAGAAAGAGAAGAGGGAGGGGGGAGGAGAGAGGAACGGAGAGGAAGCCAGGTGCAGAGGGAAGAAGAACAGTCCTTAATCATTCATTGAACGACCACACACACACAAAAAGAAAACTCTTCCTGGTAGGGCATCCATAACACCGCGACTGCAGTAGGGACCCCGAGGCAAGGGGGGAAAAAAGACTTCTTTTCCTCTGAGGCCTCGTCCAAGAAAGATCTGGGTCCTAGCTACTAAAATGCCATTAAGCTGAAGAGTGTCTAACTGCGTGAAGAATGCAGCAGGAGAAAGGCGGATCCTGCTTTGCCTTTTACTCATTACCCCTCGGAGGAAAACCGATAGAAAGGAAAAGAAACGCGCAGAGCCAAGGACTCCTGCCAAGTTAGACCTTCCCGCCTCGCCCAGGTCATTGGCGACCGGGCTGAGAACTGCATAAAGCGCCCGGCGTTACTGCGGGTGCTGCCAAACAGCCCGCTCTTCCCAGAAACGGCTTCCCAGAGGATGCGCTCTGCAACCCGCCCAGTGCTTAGTTTAGGGGAGCCCTTCGCAGATTCTCAGATCACTTATCTGGATCCAATCTGACCTTAGAAGCACATTTGGCCGCACCTTCCAGGCGATCACACGAATAGGCTCTGGAGGCTGGACAAGAGCATGTCATGGGGGCTGGGGGAGGGAAGGAAGGTTGGGGGGGGGAGCTCAAACCTTCCGCTGCAAGGGTTGGTTTAGAGCTGCGGGAGACGAAGGGAGAAGAGAGGAAGAGGAAAGGCAGAGGAGACACCCTGCAAGGCTGGCTGAGCAAGCTTGGCTGCCAGCCCCGGGTTGCAGGCTCGGGTGGGAAAGGCTGGGAGTCCGAACTGGCCGGAGCTGTTCTCACACTCAAAGATCGCTTCTCAGCCCTGCGCTCCCTCTACTCCTGCTCAGGCATCCCTGGGCTCCGTGCCTCCCGAAGCACTCCCCGACTGTACTCCCCAGCAGCCCAGTACCGGGCGCCGCCAGGACACCCTTGCTTTTCCCCGTTTCCCTTTCTGTCCCCACTTCCGCCCCCACCGTCTCCTGCTGGAGCACCACGCCGCCACCCAGCCGCGGAGGAGGCTTGCGGTCGGGGTTCACGCACCAGAGTGAAGCCGCGCCAAGTCTGGCAGCCCCAGGGCTCGGTAGGGGGCGTCCTGGAACAGACTGTGAAAGCCAGGGCTACCAAGGGGGGGTGGGGGTCGCCTACCCTGAAGCCTCGGCTTTCTCGCCTGAGCCATCCCCACCCAACCCACTCGGTCTGGAAGCCTAGCGAGCTAGCCCCATCTGTGGCCGCGGCGGCCGCCTCCTCCTGGCACCTCCTCGCCGACCCCTCCCTCCCGGGACCTGCATCCCGCTCGGCCAATCAGCGCTCGACTGCCGCTTCCCACGTGACCCCGGGCGGGCTAAGGACCTGCTGCTTCCCAAACGCCAGAGGGATGCGGGAGGCAGAGCGCGAGAGGCGGCGGGGAGGCTGCGGGGCGCCCTGACTGTCCCTGCACCCGGCTTCCTCCGAGTCCTCTCCTCTGCCCTCCCTCTCCACCCCACCCCACCCCCGGCTTCTGGCTTCTGCCCCAGGGTGTCCGCGAACACTCCCCCCGGACACACACGCCTCCCGATGGCAGGAGCTCTCCGCGTCTCGGGAGTAGCGTCTCAGCCGCCGACCCTCTCGCTCCCCGGGCTGAGCCGGGTCACTGCGTGTTGCTGAAACTCGGGGGATCATGCGCGGGTTTGGCTGCTGCTTCCCCTCCGGGTGTCCCTGCCGCCCCCGCCGCCGCCGCTCCTGCTGCCGCCGTCCGCGGGATGCTCAGTAGCCCGCTGCGTGGCCCCCGCGATCCTGCGTTCTTCCGAAGCGGTGTGCTGCTGCAGAGTTGCGCGAACTAGTCATGGTGCTGTGGGAGTCCCCGCGGCAGTGCAGCGGCTGGACACTTTGCGAGGGCTTTTGCTGGCTGCTGTTGCTGCCGGTGATGCTGCTCATCGTGGTCCGCCCCGTGAAGCTCGCCGCCTTCCCTACCTCCTTAAGTGACTGCCAAACCCCCACCGGCTGGAACTGCTCCGGTAAGTCCAGACCCTCAGCCCCAAACCCTTAATCCCACAACCGAACGCGCAGAGTTGCTTGCACAGACCAGTCTACCCCAGTGCGACTCTGCAGCCCCTTAGCCTCCCACTGCCTCGAACCAGAGACTTCTTAGCTCCATCCAGAGAAACACTGGGAATTGTTTCTGGTCTCGAGGGAGGGAGGGCGGATGGTGCAGGGATGGGCACCTTTGGGTGATGGCATTTGAATTGGAGCTGCGAGGGTTTTCGAGAAATATTCAATGGGATGTTTTTCTTTCTTATTTTTTTTTTCTGGATTCGCTGAAAGGAAGACCAACCCTAGGGGAAGCACTAAAACAGAATCTTTCCCGTCATAAAAAAAAAAAAGTCTGGCTAGGATAAACAAGAAATAACTTTATGAGAAAGAATGAGCCACAAAGCAATAAATCAAATGAAGACTGCGGGGGAATCACTGATTCGTGCCAAAAGTGTCTTGAAAATGAGGTGGTCTCCCGTTCAAGACCAGGTCACATAGATTCTAAAGAGGATCGATTTCAGGGGGAAAGGGGAAGGCATATCTGCACTCTTTCCCTCCCTCCCACATCTCTCCTCTCTTCTCTCTCTCTCTCTCTCTCTCTCTCCTCTTTCTAAAACAACTCCGATTTTTCAATCCAGTAATACCCAGCTCCTATTTCCTTGAGCTCCTGTGTGGTGATAGGAAGAAAAGCCCTTTACAGCTTCCAGGCTGGAGCAGGTATGACCAAAGCGGGGCAGGTTCTCCCAGGAGTGGACAGTGAAACGACCCCAAGAGGCTATTACCAAACCTTGGCCAGGTTTGGTAACGTGGGTTTGGATGTCCTCTTGCTCGTTAGGGTCCCTTCAGAGTCTAAACCCAAGAGCTTTGCGGATTTCACTCTGTTGAAACCTCCTAATTAACTAGGGCCCAAGAATGAGAGTAGCTGCACTCTTCCTAGCTGGCTGCCTTCACATTTCAGTATGACAGCCTGTATTATACCAATTGGAATTGTGGTGTGATTTCATTGGTATTTTACACTCCATTAACATGCCTGGGTATTGTCCCCTAGGTCTGGTCTGTTCTAGTTCTGGCAAATGTGTATATACTATTTCATCTTCTGAATATATAAATCAGCTACAATTAATTCTAGCTCGAAAGAATTGCCTATTATGAATGCATGTAAGCAAAAAACAGTGTATGCAACTTTTGAGATGAATATTACTTATAAGTGAAATAATATACTAGTTATAAGTTACTAGTATAAAACCCAAGAGGATAATTAATATGCATCATTATAGTTTATCCCTCTTAAGACAAGTTTAAGATTTGCAACTCTACTAGATTTAAGCCAATAAATCAACTTTTTATGCTGCTTTTAGTAGTTTCTAAATCGGGGATTTTTAAAAGTTCAACACTTTTTTTTTTATAATTCTGGGTTCATGCACACATGTATGCTATTTTTTAAAGAAAAAGTTTCATTTTGAATAAGCTTACCCAATCACCTGTTAATTGCATTATTATCAGAGTATTAAACAATCCTTGAATTGATTGTTTCAATGTTGATGATTTTATAGTCCAACATGGCTAGTTTGCATCATTGCTAACTAGAATATTCTTTTATGAAATTGCTAGATTTTAAGTGTGAAATCAGCATTCGCAATCAAGACATTCATTATTAGCTACATATCTTAAAGGGATATGCGCAAACTAAAAAAAAATAAAGTGTACTGGCTTTCTAGGTAAATTGTCCAGAACTTGTCACCCCCACCTCCCACCCCTGTTTACTCAGAGGTGATCAATCTTCATTTCAGCCAGACAGACCATCACAGAAAACACTGTGTCTGTTTATCTTTATTATTGGGGCTTTGTTTCCTCTTTGTCTGGAAAAATTCCAAATAAAGGATTGTTTGACCCTTGAAGCAAAGAAGAATTACATGGCAAATGGAATTTAGATGCTTTCAGCAGTGTTTACTAAAATATTGAGTTTGTGAGTCCTAAACATAGTCCACTTAATGAGTAAAATTAAAGAAACTAGAAAGCAACTGTCAAACTTTCTTTCACCACTGTCAGTAGTAACCAAAGCTAAAAGAAAATAGCAGTAACCTAGGAGGATATAGAAGGAGAAATTGACTAAAAAACGATTTGAAAATGGAAATGAATATTTATCATTTGGTAGATTATTTTTTTTAGGTGGTAGGTAGAGACTGTCTTTGTAGAACATCCATGGTTGTTGGAATCCAAAGTTAGGGAAATTATTCTCATGCTTCAAGATAGTGTTCAGTTTTGCTAAGATTATAACATTTTTAATGACTGGGGTGTTCTCTTCAAATTTGAGGTTACGATGACAGAGAAAATGATCTCTTCCTTTGTGACACCAACACCTGTAAATTTGACGGAGAATGTTTGAGAATTGGAGACACTGTGACTTGCGTCTGTCAGTTCAAGGTAAGATACCTGATATTTGCCTCTTCTAGTTCCTCTTTTATAAACCATCCTTCAGCATATTATAGCTATACAAGCTAAGAGGAAAGCTGGCACCAGACAATAGTACTGGCAAGAGAGCCAGCTGATGGCAAGAAGACATACACATTTTTGGAGATATGTGCCATAGTTATAAATACCACGGAAGGTAGCAAGCTTCAGTTTGTGCTTTTGAGATGTTGGCTAAAAAAAATATTTCTTTGATTTTTCCAATACACACTTCATAAGTCAACTGGTGATTAATAATAGTCAAATGACTGATGGATACTAAGGATGGATTTGTATTTTGTTTCACTTTTACTTGGGCTTTCATCTTTTGATCTCATTGGTCTTTGTTTTAATGGGTTTGGGACTTAATTATCTTGATCATATGATTAAAACTTTTAAATTAATTCATATCTAGACAACTCCCCAACTACTGTGTTTGTTTGGAAGAAATCATTGACCTTATTAGTCTATGTGAACTTGTTCATGGACACACGAGTCAAACAAAGTAACTCTCCTAGGAATCCAATGAGCACATAAAGCTGCAAGTCATGAACATGAACATGGGGAAGAGACACTTTGTAATATAATGATTTCAAAATTGAAAAAAAATTGCTGTTATTGTTGTGTCTGGTGGTATTTACTTTTGTTTTTTTATGTCATAGGTCAGAGGGGGGTTGCAAGAAAGGGATGGGGGAGAGGGGAAGAAATGCAATATTCAGTGTACACTATGTGAGAAATGACCTGTGTAACTTGTGGGCAGGGATGGGAGAGGGAAGTTGGGGGAATACAAAGAAAGGGATGACATTGTCCAAAAAAAGGAATGTACTCATAACTTATAAGTATATTCATGATTTATGAAATGGAAACCCCACTATGCAATACGTTAATGATAACAAATTATATTTTTAAAAAAGTTAGAACAAAGAGAAGAGAGGTTACAAATCTGGTATCACTAAAGATTGGTTATTAGGTTATTAGAGACAAAACTGTAAATATTTTTCTTATAGTCATTATTTAATGAATGCTTTCTACCATATAAATTATAAATCTTGTTTTCCTCTCAAAATATCTATGTGGTCATATATATCTTCAAGTCATATAAGCATTCCACTAATACCTCTTATTCACCCTTGAGTGTTGAATTGAATTTTAAAGTGAACTTTGATATCTAGCATAAGACTCAACCAATAAATATTGATATAAACAAATCTGTGGATGGGAGATCAGAAATGCTTTCCAAGATATTTAAGAACAAACACTATTGAGCAAATTATAGCAAACTCAAGTTCAAATGTTTGATTTAGTAGGTATTTCTAAGAATTGGTAAAAAATAAATATTTTATATTTTGAATTCAAAATCACAAAGAGACATAAAAGGGAGTTTATATTTAATGTTGACTTCAGTTCCTTCTTTGTAAGCTCAAAACTCTCATAAATGTTATTTTTCTCCCTTAAAACATCTGGCATTTATAAAAGTACATATCTAGTGTGTAGGTATTCCTGTAACTTCACCACAGTCTTTAAGACCATGTTATAATGTTAGCAACATATTGGTGTATATTAAACATGCAAATGACATCATCTTTTCCCAAGTCTCCACTACAGTTAACAATATAATTGTGTTCTCTCAATGACTGATATGAGAGAAATGGAGCAAGAAAACTTCCGGATTTATTATTTCTTAACATATTAACTAAGGGAAAAATAAGTCCCTAATTAAAGGCTGCCAGTATTTTGTGGAACTTGCCCTTTAATTCTATGATTCCAATGATTTTTTTTCTTATTTTATGACCATGAGTTGACACAAAGTGTATAAACAGTATAAAATGAATCAGGGACAATATTCCTCAAAGGGAAAAACATGACTCTTAAGACTCCACTCAGAGGAGAGAAAGAATAATTGGTAGAATTCTAAATGAACGATTGCATTCAAAAGGATAAATGATAATGTATAATTTTCTTACAAAAAGAACTGTGTTGTATTCACAGCTGCCACAGAAGATTTACTAAAATATTTTCTCAGCAGTTATTTGTATATTCATTCCTTGGTCAGCAGTTGTTAATTGTCAAAAAATGTGAGGTAGAATAGACGGAGCAATGAATAAAAGCTTGAAACACAACTGAAATGTGAATTTGCTTTTACTAATCCTTGTAGCATTTGAACTTTACTACTGGATTTCTAATCCTCTTAATGTACTTTGCAATAGTTGCCAATCTGGTACAAGAAAATACTTCCTTAGTAGAAAATGTATGGTGCATATACCAAATGGATAGATTGTCTGATTTAAGTTGTACATTACATAAAATGTACAATTTGGATAAAGAATACTAGGTAATCATAAACTAAAAGTTTCTTGATTCAGTCTTCTCCTAGCACTTTCTAATGAATCTGAGATTTTCTTTCTTCCCTTTCTTTCTTCCCTTTCTTTCTTCCCTTTCTTTCTTCCCTTTCTTTCTTTCTTTCTTTCTTTCTTTCTTTCTTTCTTTCTTTCTTTCTTTCTTTCTTTCCTTCCTTCCTTCCTTCCTTCCTTCCTTCCTTCCTTCATTCCTTCCTTCCTTCCTTGCATCCTTTCCTTCTTTTACTCTTTTCTTTTTTTTTGCTGATCCCAGGGCTTGAATCCAGGACCTGGTCACTGTCCCTACATTTTTGTGCTCAAAAGCAGTGCTCTACCACTTTGAGCCACAGTGCCATTTCCATCTTCTTGGTAATTAATTGGAGATAGAAGTCTGTTAGGGTTTCCTGCCCTTCCTGGCTTTGAGACATGAACCTCATATCTCAGCCTCTTGGGTAGCTAGGATTACAAGCATGAACCACTGACACCCAGCTTTGTGTCTGTTTTTGTGTCAGAGAGATCTTGACATTTATTTTCCTACATAGTATTCTAAATTTGTTTCTCCCACATTTTCAAATATAAGCATGAATTCAAAAAATCTTAAGTTTTTGTGGCTGAGAGACAGATATCAAAAAGTAATGAACATATGTAATCTATTTTCTTCTCATTTGGATTATGTTGAAGGTTGTTGTTGATGTTGTTTTTACCATTGCTGATATTTGGGCTTCAATACAATATTTGAGGTTTTTCACTGATGGCTGGCACTCTACCACTTGAGCCAGACTTTAACTTCCAGATGTTTTTCTGGCTAATTGGAAAAAAGAGTCTCTCAAATTTATCTAGGGATTAGGTTGGAACCTTGATTCTTAGACATCACCCTCCTCAATATCTAGGATTCATATATATGAATCAGTGTCTTGCCCAGTTTGATTTATTATTGAGTCATTAAAATGCATCCATGCTTTTTTTTTTTTTTTTTTGTCGGTCGTGGGGCTTGAACTCTGAGCCTGGGCGCTGTCCCTCAGCTCTTCAGCTCAAGGCTAGCGCTCTACCACTTGAGCTATAGCACCACTTCTGGTTTTCTGGTGGTTTATTGGAGATAGGAGTCTCACGGTCTCTTCTGCCTGGGCTGGCTTTGAACCGCGATCCTCAGATCTCAGCCTCCTGAGTAGCTAGGATTACAGGCGTGAGCCACCAGCGCCCGGCTTAAAATGCATCCATGCTTTAATGTCACTTAGATGATTTGAACTGATTTCTAATCTTCAAACTGGTTAACTCATTTATTTCTTACAACTGGGTTAAATAATTGTTTTCTCCTTCTTTTTTCCCTCTTCCTTCTCCTCTTAAAAATGAAGGAATTCAGGTCCATAAAGTGGTGATCCTAGTGTATAAACCTGGTATTTTGATAGTAAGTCAAACATTTTAAAGATATTATAATTGTAAAGTATACTAATAACACATCAAAAGGATTAATTTATTATAAACATCTCTTAGTAGTCAAATCAACACAGGTTGAGAATATATAATTCAGAAATCCAAATTCCAGAATATTCTTAAATCTGACATCATGCTCTAAATGCTTGGTATTTTAAAGCATTTCATATTTGTGAAATTTATGGAAAAATTTCCAAACTCCAAAATCTGAAATACTTCTAGTCCCAAACATTTCAGAGAAGGGATACTGAAATTGTACAACTGATTTTTAGGTGATAATATGAATACCAAAAATATCCTGCAGTTTCATGCAACCTACTTTCTTGTCTGTGTACCAAGTGGTATGAAATCCAGTTATAAAATTTAGGAATGGTAGATTTATAACTGGGATGGATAAAATAAGATGGGAAGGGGAGAAGCAAAGAATAATGTAAAATAGAAAAGACAAAAGAAGATACATAATTATTAGGGCTGATCATACAATGACCAACAATTGCCTTATAATTTAAAAAATAAAAAGCCTTATATTTTGCAGACATTATTTAATATAAATGATAAATATTTTCAGTTAAAGAGCCCTGCTTTACATCTGTAGCTGTTGCAGTTACTATGGCTGCATAACAAGTTGCCCAGAATAGACAATGAATATCTTGTTTATTCATGAATCTACAATTGAACAAGACTTCTTGGAGAAAGCTCGTATCTTCTCTCTTTTGTCATCAGCTAAGGGGCAAGCAAATGGAAATCAAAGATTTGGTATGGTACTCATCTCTAGGCTGTAACTCATGTCTGACTACAGCGGGGATCTTGGTTCCTTTTCATGTATGCACTTTTGGTACGGGCTAGTTTGAGTTTTCTGGGTCACAAAGTTTTCTGGGCCCTGAAGGAAAGAGAAGGAACCAGGTAAAAGCTGTATCCTAACACAAGATATTGCACAGTCACACTGACCACATCAGCAGCCTGCCCACTTTTAAAACCAAACAAATTTACATTTAAGGAAATGTACGCAGTCACACAAAAGTAAAACTTACTTGTGGAATGGTCAAATAACTGCAACCTATGCAATGTTATTTTTTAATCTTTTTTCATCTTTGGAAAAGAAATTTGCCATATCCAAGCCATTCTTCCTAAGTCTTTGACAACTGGGATTATAACAGAATTCACTTAACATCTGCTGAGCACATTCCACATGCCAGACTTTGTAGAAGGTGCCGACAATATATAAAAGTTAAGTCATACATAGCTTCTGTATGCTGAGATCTCAACTAAAAAACATTCTTATTGACCATATAAGCAATAAAGCATATGGAAGACTTCTAATGTCTTTTTTTATTTCTTTGTAGCAAAAATGAATTCTATATATCACAATATGTCAAGTTGCTGAATGCATTAGTATGTTACATTTCTACTTTCTTAGGTAATGTGGAAGTTTTTGAACAAAATAATTCTATTGAAAAAAACTATTTGGGAAATAAATTATAAAGTTTTGAAAATAGCTTAAGCAAAAAGAATCACAAAATGTACATTACATAACTTCATGGGCCTAACCATCTATGTCTGAGTCTTGTTTTTCATTAGCCAGCCAATATGTGGCCTTTACCAAAATAATCACTTAATATCACCCTTTCTTCTCAAACTGAGAAGTGTACTGATTACCACTATAAACCATTTCCAAGAACTAGGCATATTCTGATGCAGTAGTTAACCTGTTTGAATGCTTAGGGTTATTTTGCTTTTATTCTTTTATTTAAATTTTAGAAATGCCATGTTTTAATTAATGGTAAATGGTGACTCTGCTAGATGAAATTCATGTCATGGAATCCAAATAATTTACACTTTTTATAAGTGATAGTTCCAAAGCACTTCATGTTTAAAGGCATGAATTTGTTCGTTCCCAACTATGCCATTAACTATTTATTTCAAAAGGAGAAACTAAGCTATAAGCTTGTTAAATCTTGGGTGATACACACAAGTACACAACTGCCTTGCTGTGACAAGACAGTTACGAAAACAAAAACCAACAGCTGGCCACCTGTGGCTCACGCTTATTATCTTTGCTACTCAGGAGGCTCATATCTGAGGATCGCAGTTCAAAGCCAGCCCAAGCAGTAAAGTACATGAGAGTCTCATCTGCAATAAACTACTGAGAAAAAGCCAGATGTGGTGCTGTGGCTCAAGTGGTAGAGTGCTAGAGTTGAACACAAAGAGACTCAGGGAGCATCCAGGTCCTGAGTTTCAAGCCCTAGGACTGGCAAAAACAAATTAGTAAACAAACAAACAAATAGATATAAACCCCCAAACTTCAGACTAGACTTCTGCACTTGAACCTAAATGTCTTAGGTTATGCTTCTACTTTATGATATTCATATTGATTGCAAGTCAGGGTACTCAGGGCCAAAAACATCATGGCAGTAATTTGTGGTTAAGCTCTTGTCAGCTCTATACAAATCCCCCTTTTGGCTTGTGCATGGAACTTGGCAGCTCTGCTTTTAACACTGTTCACATTTGGCTTACTGCATCCCTCAGAAGTGACATATGAGCACTTCATCAGTTTATACGATATTTTAAGATGCATATAAGCATTGTGTAATAGGACTTCACAGAAATAATAATATTTCTCACTTCCCACTTGCAGTCCACAGACTACACTTGATTAATCTGTAGAAGTACATAAGAAGTATGAATAGAAACATTTTAAGGGTTGGACAAAGAATATATGAGCCCAAATAATTGTATATCAAATATCACAACTGGGATTTGGAGATGGAGATTAAAAAATAACTAGGAGCAAGAAGCCAGGCCCAAGCAGGAGAACTTAACTAGATTTTAGTCTCATGTGTCTGCTGAGAAGTTTACCAATATATATTGCCCATAATGTTAGCAGATGTTTCCTTCTTTCTGATCTCTCATCCATGTGCTTGGAAACTATTAGAGTATTAACGAGTTCTACAAAGCCTTCTTAGCATTCTTTTGTACCAAGTTCTGAACAGTGCATTTTTTGGAGCACTTATCCATCCACTTGCTTCCCTGGCCAACATTAATGGCAATAGCTCCATTCTTATTCATATGTTTGCAAGTATTTCACATACTTGGCATTTTCCCGTTGCCTTCTGTCTTAAGTAGTACTAAGAACATTCTGTCCTATGGTAGGTCAGTTTTCAAATGCAAGCAAACAATATTTATCTGTGTGGAAAGCTTTTGAAAGCTATCCCTTATATAAATGTGACCTGATTTTAAAATAAGCTGTTTATTTAGTTAAAGATTATTGAAATATTTACAAAACACACACATACAATCAAATCTATTTTTATATTGGTAGCAGTGGTCCTTAGTTACTCAGAATACTGCCATATAGAGGTATGTAGTTTAAAACAAGCCTGGATAGAAAAATCTGTGAGAGTCATTCCCTAAAATAATCAGCAAAAATCAAGTCTGGAGATATGATTCAAGTGGTAGAGCACCAACTGAAAAAATAGGGAGGGAAAGGGTGAGAGCTTGATTTCAAAACATAGCACCAGAAAAAGAAACAAATGTTTCTATGGATAATCTTGTAAACTGACTGAGCTTGGAAACAAATAACATAACTGGGGAATGGAATTATTATATAAAAAGTATCCAGATATCTAGATTATAAATTATAGAAATAAAGATAAATATTTATTATAGAAATAAAGATGAATATTTCTAAAATATATACAAAAGTCATCTTAGCAATTACCACTACCATAATATGAGTTTCATACAGTTGAATTTGCTGTTTAGAAAAAGTAGATCACACTTAGCAACATAAACTAATTATTTAGTGGTAGATGAAAAGCAAGATGCATAGATTTTCAGAGAATCTTGACATGTCATATTCACATGTCTGAAAAAAAATAGAAAGAACCAAACAGCTGCCTGGAATAAAGCAGTCTAGGTATTTTAATAAATTAGATAAGAGAAATACATTTCAGATTTTCAGTCTATCACATTCTTGTCTTCTGAGAGTTTTTTCATAAATCTTGGAGTTGAGGTTTACTTATAAGTTTTTGGTTTAAAATTATATGTGAAGCTTTCTCAGCAATCTCACTGGATCATTGGCTTAAGATAGAGCAATAGAGAGAGAGAGTGAGAGAGACACAGACAGACAGACACACACACACATACACATATATATAAATTTACAGAATTTCAAAAGTGCAAATATTTTAATTAAAAGTTGAAAAGAGGAACTTTATGTTCACATGTATTTCTATGCATCAATTTACCTAGTTTCTGGCATAAGTAAGGATTTACAAATACTCAATTTGGTCATTATATTTGTTCTAATTAAACAATGAAGTACATCAGTAGTAGTAATCAGGAGCTAATCACATCCCTGGTGTAATTAGCAGGTATAGGACACAGCCAAGTATCTCTAATGCCTTAGAGTGTGATTATATTATCCTGAATATACCCAGTGGGTTGCCTAATTTCCATTGTAAAAATGTGTACTTTTTAATGAGGATATTTTTAATCCATTTTTCTCATTCTAAAATATGTACTAATAGTCACTTTTGAATGTGCAGTAAAGCAGATATACAATTTAGTAGTTGTAGAATTATATCTATATATTCTTGTTTTGTTTTTTAGCCTGCTTTGAAGATAAGTAAAAAAGTCATTTATAAATCAGCTTCTTTTATGAATATTCAAAAAATGTGTGCAGATCAAAATTAAGCAGAAAATGATAATCAATCAGTACCTGTATTGGAGAAGGGGAGCATTTTACTTAAATGTTTCTCCAAACCTGTTAGTCTTGTTTGGAATGACGTCAACATTCTACTGTGTTTGGGATTATGGTTTATCATGTTTGGTAGATTTATGCTATCAAAATAACAGATAATAAATAAGTTATAAATTTACTAGTATATTTAATATGTGCTACTTATTCAGTCACTTTGTTGCAATCATTTCATCAATTTAGATACATTTATTACCTCTTCCTAAAGCAAATGACATGCTGGCTGATTGACATTGTCTACTTGTATCTTTATTTTTTAAATTTTATTTTATTGTAAAGGTGATGCACATTGGGGTTACAGTTACATAAGTAAGGTAATGAGTACATTTCTTTTCAAACAGTGTTACCCCCTCTTTCATTTTCTCCTGCTTTGGTTCCCCCGGATTCCCCTCCCCCTCCAAGTTGTAAAGTTCATTTCCAACATGTTGTCTAGTTAAATGATGCACTTACAAGATCAAAATCTTACATGATATGAAGGGGATAACTGAAATAGAAGATATACAGTTTGTGTGCTGATGATTATTTGTGCTTGGGATGTCAAAATAATACAGACTATGAAAATAACCATAGGTTTATATCTCTTTATTTCCCAGTGCAACAGTGACTATGTGCCTGTGTGTGGCTCCAATGGGGAGAGCTACCAGAATGAGTGTTACCTGCGTCAGGCTGCATGCAAACAGCAGAGTGAAATACTCGTAGTTTCTGAAGGATCCTGTGCCACAGGTAAGTAACTGGTTCTGTTTGAAACCTTCTGAGTAGATATTGAATCCAGGAATCATGGCTTGCTTTTTCTATTTAGCTCTCTCCAAATAAATATCCAGACTATATATTTTCTAGAGTATCTACTAATTCTTTTGTTCAAACCATTCATTATTTCATTTTATTCTTCTTTCACCATCAGTTATAGAAGAGAAAATGCACCTTAAGGGTACTGTTATATACATTTATAAACATATATATATATATATACATATATATGTGCTGTTCAATAAATACATTTTAATAAAATGTAATTAGAAATGTTGACTGCTCATATATCTCATATATATATATATATACATATATATATATCATTGATCAAGTTTATTGTGAAAGGGAGAATTATATGCTGGAAGTTAATTTTGCAGATTTGAGTTCTGAAGTTAAAATCTAAAATTATAACTACAAAATAGTTATGTTACCATTTAGCAAACTGTATTGAAGAATGCAGTGATAGCAGACATGATTTATACTAACACCTGTCCAATCTCACAGTTAACATGGGTGTTTGATTCCAGAATGCTGTAAAGAAAGGAGGGAAAGTGAGTTTATATGCTCATTAGTTTTTGAGGTTTTCCTTTCATGCAGTGTGGTTATTACAGCTTAGTAGCATTACAGGCAGAATAACACCAAGAGTGATACAGCCCAGCTGGATAAAGTATAAAATGGAGCTTCATTTTGATGGTAGATTGAGATATCACTATCACTTATGGTAAAGGAACTTCTGTGCCTCATGAAAGTTACAGTTAATAGCAAGTAAGCATCTTCATAGAAAGTCATCATTTCTGAGCATTTGAGTGATATGATCATATTCAGGAAAATATATACATTTCTTTCAAGAACAGAAAGAGAGATTAGTATCTAGGAAAGTTTATTTGACTCAAATCTCCCTGAGATAACTTTATGTCTATTTTAGAGTATTATATAAAAAGTATGTGTTTGATGGTTTGGGTAGGTTAGAACATGAGCAAAGAGAAGAGTCTCATATTCCTTGAAATTATCTTTAGACTATTGGCTATTAGCAACAAGTAATATTCCAAAATGGATTGTTGCCTACTTGTATTTCTAAAAATGAGCCACAGAGACTTGGTGCCATTTATCGCAGGCAGGGATTTAGGCATTGTTGCTTGTGTTGGTTGTTTAGTGGTCTTTCATCCTAAATGATTCTTGGCCTCAGGGTATGAATGCTCTTTCTGAGAGAGTAGTCAGGAGAACAAGATTGTGTGCCACTTGCTTCTTATTTGCTAGCACAAGCAGGTCATTGCTGCTTGATCTTGGGTAAGAAGTAACGAGGAAATGTGACAGTATAATGGGTGAGTCATTACATAGGTTTTCCCAGGAGAAAAGAAGGAAGATGAACCTGCTACTTGCAGAGTCAGAATGAGGAAAACAAAGGGAGCATTAAGAAAGAAACTAATTATGAAAAAAATTTACTCAGACATCCAAAGGAACAAAAATGAAGAATAGAAACAGAATCTTGGAAAAGCTCACAAGAGTTATGGTTATTGCGAATGACATTTGGCAGTAAGAAACCATTTTCTTACTCGAACAACCAAGTTTGTGTTTTCTCTTGGGTCTTTGTGTCTTCTCCTGATTCATTCAAGTTCTTTCATTCTAGTACGTGATAAGCTGTCACACTATGAAAGTAAATACTTACCCAAGTATAAATTGTATCAGAAGTGAAGAATCTGTCCTTAGCTCATTTCCATACTTATATTACTACAAGATATAAGTAGTAAGCCAGTTTTGCTTCTATAAACCAGTAAACTTAAAATATTTCTGATATGAATGATGATGGATTTACCAAAATAATTTTCATCAAAGAGGTCAGATTGTAAATAAATTACATTTTTATTGAATTGAATTTTTATATAAAAGGGATTCTTATTTTTCAGACATTTTTTTCTGTTTCTTTTTAATGATATTTGACAATGAATACTGGTGTTAAATTGTGATCTCTAGGAATAAAAAGCCATACAGCATCCTAATTTTATTTTTGTGGCATGTCATTGGACTTACAAATCATCAGAAAATTGTTACTCCTGGGTAGTCTCCTCAATATGGTCAGTGTCAATTTAACTCCTTTCCTTGTAAGAAAAGCATTGACTTCACACCCAGATTCAGGTCCAATACTCTAACATCTTCTCTGAGTTATTTCTGTCTCACTGGGATTTTAGTAGGCTTCTTTCTCTGATTTGCCAAGATGAGTCATTTCATCGTTGAGAAAACATCAAAGTTTCCCATAACTCTTCTGTAGTGATGTCGTTCACTTCAGTAACCATTTTCCCAATCTAGTTTTCTTCCCTAGCCATTAAATTTGGGTTAAATAAAATACCAATTGTCTTAAAGACTGTGTCCTTAGAATACTTAGAAGTATATGTAGGAAATAAAAAACAAAATAATGTCACCATCTTTTCCTTTTCCCATGGCCATATTCACTTATTAGAAACCAAGAGCATGAAGAAGCATGACATTTTTCATCATCTTAATTATTGTTTTCCAGATAGAATTATGCATTTGAAATAACTTATTGGGCAGAAGGCCTCAAAATAGCCCAATGAGATAGGTAGTATATGATATTCATTAAATAGAAGAAAAATAAGCTTAGGAACTCTGAACATTTCTTTTGTCAGCCATTGAGTAAGATTTCCTGGTTGGAACCCACAAGTTTTTATGCAGGTTGCCTATGTCCAAACACTGTCCTTGACATATAGAAGTTAATGATTTTAGTAGGAAATGAAGACCTGTATGTATTTAGCTAACAATATGATATTACAACTTGTGATTTAGCACCTGAGAAATGCAAGTAGTATTGAATTAACCTTTCAGATAAAGTCAATTAAAATTTTAGCTGTGAAAGGAAACTTAGCAACAATTCAGGCCTTGTTCTATGCTATAACTTATAGTCCTCAGTCTACTTCTCTGGAATATTCTCCTATGATGAAAATGAATGTGTAAGACTTTTATGATCTGTTATAATTAAAATGGCAAATCATATGATTGAAATGTTTGATTCTATATGTGCAAAAATATTTTAATGGTAATTGTTTTACTATTTAGTTGCCTGTAAGTAAACATATATACCATATAATGTGTGTGTGTATATATACTCCCTGTAGCAGCTAATTAATAATAGATTGACATGTTAGATCCTGGAAATTTAGTTGATATGAATCATCACCAAGACTGACAATTTACTCTTTCACAATAGTTTAATGTTATAAAAGAAGAGAGTCTTGGGCTGGGAAGGTGGCTCAGTGGTAGAGCGCTTGCCTTGCATGCTCGAGGCCCTGGGTTCGATTCCTCAGCACCACATAAGCAAAAAGAAAAAAGCCGGAAGTGGCGCTGTGGCTCAAGTGGTAGAGCACTAGCCTTGAGCTGAAGAGCTGAGGGACAGTGCCCAGGCCCAGAGTTCAGGCCCCACAACTGGACCAAAAAAAAAAAAAAAAAAAAGAAGAGAGTCTACTATTGGGGAGAACTCCATTCCCCCAGGTGTCAGCCTCCTGTGAAATTTCATATCCCATGCTACTTTCTGTGTAGTATCACAATAATGCATCATAGAGCCAAACAAGTAGAAGTGATTTATTTTAATTGGACTAAAACACGTAATACAAGCCCATAAATGTGGTGTCATAGATGTTTTGAGCCCTGGTATAGATGTCAATGTGGGATGATGATACATCAGGCAGAGAATACCAGGATTAGCTGTATTTCCCAGTAGTAACATTAAAGGTGTGTAACAAATGTATTTAGAGGGCAGATGATGTTGACATCACATTGTAGCAGATGGAAACTCAGTGGTCTTCATTCAAACTAGGAAAATTAGTGTTTCCTGAAACTGAGCTTTCAGAATCAGACAACTTTGATCATTTGTAGTTACATGGAAGTGAGGGGAGAAGTAGAGAAAGAGAAATTTAAAGCAGAACATATTTTTTTCTGATGTCTGTTAATTTTAAGTACGAATGCAAAAGCTAAGCTGATTCTCATTTGAACAGCAAGGATTTAATCATCAGTATTTGTGGTATTTGTATACATAATATGAGTTTTATTAGAATATTTAAACCTTATATCATTGTTCATATGTAGTTTGTAAGAATATGCACCTTAATCTTAATCTATTTCATGTGCAAAACATACTGAGTATTAAGTGAATCTCATTTTTAATTTTTTTGTTGAAGTTTCTAAATATAGCTTGATTAAAACAAACAGGGAATTTTGCACACTCAAGTTGAGAAATTTTTCCAAAAAGGGAACTGGATAATATTTATTTTGTAAAGTTTAAAAATTATAATTAATTTATTTTACTTACTATGTTAAATTGATATGACAATGTATTATTAGATTAACATTAATTATTTTCAAAGCAATAACATTATAGTCTTAAAAAAGTAAATTTGATCTTTTATTTTATATATCCTTTTATATATTTTTCAAGCAAATACAAGTTCTGTTTTTATTTTCTTTCCCAGATGCAGGATCAGGATCTGGAGATGGAGGTAGGAATTGTTTATTTATATGTTTACTATATTTGAGGGTAATAGTATTATTGATATTTATGTACATATTTTTCTATTTAGTTATCTAAGGTAAAGTCATATTTTATATTTCTGGAAAGGAGAAAAATTAGAAAGATATTTTTATTAAGTTGAGGTTTATATCACACAAATGATTTGGCCTATTTATGAATCATACTTTAGCTCCATTTCATTTTCTTTTTTTATGAACTTTGGACTATACATTTTACCTTTGACATAAATATACATAATTTCCAAACTTCTTAACAGAAACTTTGAAACTTGTCTGAGTGGACAGAATTCATATGGAAATAACTGAAATATTGAGTTCTAAAAATATTCAACACTACCCTCAATTACCAGGTATTAACATTAACACATACAAACCTATTATATAGATAGTCTTAGATATAACATTTTTAATTTTAAAGTGAAGGAAGTTAAATTCATAAAAGTAAAAAAAATGACAGAATTTAAGCCAATGAAAATAAGATGAATCTTTACTGATAGATTTTTATTTCTATTTATTTATTGCTTTATTTTTGCATTCCTGGGGTTTAAACACAGTGCCTTGTCATTACAAGGTAATTTTCATTGATTTTTGTTGTGGTTGTTGTTGGGTTTTGTTATTGTTTGGTTTTTATTTTTGTTGAGGTAGTTGGGCCTGAATTCACAGACTGTTGCTCGAGCTTAGCTCTTTTAGCTTTACCACCTAACCTACTCCTCTATTTCTGGCTTTTTGCTGGTAAGGTGGAGATAGGAGTCTTTTGGATTTGCTCAGGCTGGTTTAAAACCCAAATCCTCAAATCTCAGCCTCCTGAGGAGCTAGAATTACAGATGTGAGCCAATGTTGTCCAAAATAATTTTCGTTCTTAAATGCTGAATTTGATTAAAGATAAGTACAGGAAGGCCTTGAGTTCAGTAAAGGCAGAATTTTAGTGCACAATTTATCTAGTTGGAGAAAGTTGAAGGATTTCTCAAGTTTCCTTATGTAATGAAAAGCTGAACTAATTCAAATAGACTACAACATAATAATACAATTACAGCAGTGTAGGGGAGCATATATTTTCCTATAAAGGCTAAAACTAAACAGTAAAGAACAAGTAAAGAACAGTAAAGAACAAGTGTAGGATGTATTTCAAGATGGAGGATCTTTTCCTTGGTGTTTGAATGGTCTTTACTGGTAAATACCATTGTAAAAAAAAAATTAAACTAAGTTGCTCCCCACCCCTGGGTTGGATAATATGGTCTTCTCAATAAAATTTATTTGAAGGCTTTGAGAAGAGCCTGTAGAACAAATAAAACATAAAAAGGCATCTGTGGCATCCATGTGAGGGACAGGGGAGGAAGGGGTTGCTGGTACTGGGACTTGAACTTAGGACCTGGGAGCTGTTCCTGAGCTTTTTGCTCAAGACTAGGACTCTATCACTTGAGCCACATTTCCACTTCCAGAATTTTGGTGGTTAATTAGAGATAAGTCTCATGGACTTTTCTTCCTGGTCTGGCTTCAAACCATGATTGTCAAATACCAGCCTCTTGAGTAGCTAGGATTATAGGCATGAGCCACAGATGTCCAGCAAGGAAAGGTGTCCTTGAGCAAATTTTATCATTAGAATATCATGAAATCAGTTCATTTAAAAGAGGTTGCTGGACTGGGAAGGTGGCTCAGTGGTAGAGCATTTGCCTTGCATGCCTGAGGCCCTGGGTTCAATTCCTCAGCACCACATAAGCAGAAAAAAAAAAAAAAAGCCAGAAGTGTCGCTGTGGCTCAACTGGTAGAGCGCTAGCCTTGAGTTGAAGAGCTTAGGGACAGCGCCCAGGCCCAGAGTTCAGGCCCATGACCGGACTCCCCCCCCCAAAAAAAAGAGGTTGTTTTTGTAAGGAAGTATGCAAACGTCTGTATGCTTTCTAGCAGTATGGTTTTATGTGTAGATTAAATTGACAGATAGGGTGCTGAGACTGAAATGATCCAGGGTACACTCAACAAATCATGTTCATTTTCTAACACCAAAAACAAACCAATCTATAGAAAAGAGAATCGCTATTTTTTCACCAATTTTTTTTCTTGCATCTCCTATCACACAATATATTTCTTTTTACTTTGTAAGTAAGATGTGGTATCTCTTTTTAATACTTGTTTCTAGTTTGTATTCATTGTTATTCACACATGCAAATGAATGTGAAATAAAACTCACCCTTTCTTATTGCATTCGAGATTGAAATCTTTGCATCATTATGTTATCCTCTGATCTGAATAAATGCCAGGATTTTATTTAATGTAAGAAATAACATTAATAACTTACTTTGTAAACTGGGAGATGCAAAGATCAGTTGGAAACTTCTCTTTGCCTGTTTTCATTTCCTTTCTCTTTCAAGATTTTTATTCTTCTTTTCAATTGTACATGATTTATATTAACCTAGAGTAAAAAAAATAACTTCTTATGATATACTTACTTTAGGAAAATGTTAGAGCACATAATCCATGCAATAGAGCATGTAATTCATCTAATTTTCAGGTGCTTTTTGTTGCAGTTTTGGGCTTTATTTTTTTGTTTTGTGCAAGTCCTGTGCTTGAACTAAGGGCCTGAGCACTGTCCCTGAACAATTTTTGCTCAAGGCTAGCATTCTACCATCTGAGCTACAGCTCAACTTCTGGCAGCAGCAGCTTCTTCTTCTTCTTCTTCTTCTTCTTCTCCTTCTCCTTCTCCTTCTCCTCCTTCTCCTTCTCCTTCTCTTTCTCCTTCTCCTTCTCCTCCTTCTCTTTCTCCTTCTTCTCCTTCTCCTTCTGATTATTATTATTATTATTATTATTATTATTATTATTATTATTATTATTATTATTATTATTATTATTAGGTAGTTTAGTGGAGATAAGAGTCTCATGAACTTTCCTGACTGGGCTGGCTTTGAACAGTGATCCTCAGATCTGAGCCTCCTGAGTGTCTATGATTACAGGTTTCAGGCATGAGCCACTGGCAGGTGGCTTAATTCTGAGGGTTTTTTGGTAGTTTGTTTTTGTTTTTTTTTAAACAATTGCTGTTCAGAAAAATTTAATCATGTATATTTACTTTTAACTGGATATAGTTTAAGAGACAAAACAGATTTCTTTTTATTCTAGTTTACATGCTATTATGCTCTGGAATACTAATAATTTTAACTTCACTTAAGTTCTTTGTATAAAGTGCCAAAAAGCTTAATGATTGAGATTAGAGTGAAATACAAAGGTTCAATTCACCTATCATTTGGCTTGTAGCAGTGTCCTGTGAATCAACGAGAAGAGACTAAAGATTCTGTTGTTTGGCTGATCACAGTTGTTTGGCTGATCACAGTTGTAGTTAGCCCTTGTTCTAACCAGTGTCTATAGCATATTCTCAACAATGTGTTTAGTTCATAATTGGATGACTTTTGCAAGCAACTTGGAAGGTTAATGGTTATTTTCTAATTTTTACTTAACAGAACATTAATGTAATTCCCAAGTAGAGTTCATTGATCTGAATAGTTAAAGTGAAAAAAAATTATTTGCAAGACACTTATTTGTGTGACTATCATATATGATATTACTAAACTGCAAAGATAAAATCTTTTTCAAAATATATCAATTTATACTTTTCTTAGATTGGCCTATATTTTCAATGAATGAAGATTAGACATGATTATTTTTAAAATAATTTAAGCTTAACCCATTTTCACAAGGACACCTCTGTCTTTTAGTGCATTCAAGGGAACATTTTTTATTACGAATAAATAGATATAAAGGTTTCATAAAATTTATGTTAACTTGTTTGTATGTACTTTATAGGTACTTTAAACATCTCTATTGATGTTTTCTTTCTAATGAAACTTCTTAAATGATTAATTTTATTAATAAAATTGATCATTTATAAACATCTGTCTCTGACATGATCAGCCAATGTGCATTTATTCATAAAGGTAACTTGTAGGGACTAGAAAACAAATATTGTATACAGATATTAAAAATTAGTACTTCACATTTCAATGACCATGTCCTCTTCTTTTGGTGTGGAAGAAATCTGGCAATATAAAAATAATATTACATGAATAGTATATCCAGACTACTGGAGAGAAGAACTGTGTTTTGTTTTATTTTTTCAATGGAGGACTGTTTCCCAACAAAAATATTTAGTTGGAAAGTCATTTATATTAAGTATCCTTTCTGGATGGACTTACAACTAAAACATAAATCATGATAAACTACAGTTAAATGTGAAGTGAGATAAAGGGAGGTAGCATGTGAAACAAGTTCTAAATAATTTGCATAAATGATTGAATAAAAGGGATTAGTGTTTGAGTGCTTAGGTATATAGAGATTCAGTGTTGTAAATAAGAAACGGGTGTTAGTGGGAGGGATAATAGTTCCTTATCTACCCACAGACTTCCTTAAGCAGCAAATTCAGCTGGAAGAAAAGTATTAAAGAAGCCTTCTCTGAACATCAGGGGTGTGTGGGTGGTTAACAGACCATTTTTAACCCCCCCCCCCAGTGTTGTTTCTCTAAGTCTTTCCTTCATACTATACAGTCTTTCCATCATACACCCTTAAAAACATTTCTGGATTGCCTAGATTGCCTAGCTTCTTGCTAGATTCCTAAAAGCAAACAGG
The DNA here is from genome assembly GCF_024711535.1 of Dipodomys merriami. Lineage (NCBI taxonomy): Eukaryota > Metazoa > Chordata > Mammalia > Rodentia > Heteromyidae > Dipodomys > Dipodomys merriami. The sequence goes on along the minus strand of NW_027206057.1, from coordinate 3,175,521 downwards.
AAGTCTATAAAATTAAAACAATATTTTAACTATTAAAAACCATTGTGAATGAATTATCCTGCTGTACAAAAGACCTAATCAATCCACTATTGAATTTGAATAATAATAATAATCTAATAGGAATGATGGTAAGGTGTGTGTGGAAAGGTATCCAAGGTATACTACCTAGATTTTTAAAAAGTCTGTTTTTACTTTATGAGGAAAAAGAAGCCTTTGGCCAATTTACATCACCTATATATTTCTAGAGTTCTAAGAAAATTATTTAATAGATTAATGTCAGACCTTCGTAGCCACAGGCAAATGAAATTTATATCTATTATCTGTATAAAGAACAACTTATTTGCATTCAAATTATCCAGGCTATTATTATAACTTTGGGGTAGAAAAACAGTTGACAGATTGTTTTTCCTTAACAAACATTTTCCTGTGTAAATTGTCTTTGTATAATATTACTCAGGGTGTCCATAATTAAAACATGTACACTTGAGGAAGGACATGAAAGGATTATATTAGGAGTTGTAAATCTTACGTTGATCATATGGATTGATCCATGATTAGCTCATGGCAGTGTCTTAACAAGAAATCTGAGAACTTGAAACATCCTTTAGAAAAATCTTATCTTTAATGTGAAACATTAGATTGATTGAACAAACCTTGGTTTGAATTGTTATGATGAATCTGACACACTACACTTAAGGAGGTTACACGATAGAAAAACTTATCATTCTATTTATGAAAAGGAAAATAATGCTATATATACTGGAGATAGGTAGTAACAATATTCACATTATAATATGTTCTTATATAAAGCTAAGTAAATTTTTTCTTCCATGTTATTATTCTCATTCCTGGTCCTGATCAGCCTTTGTGCCTATTCCACTTTACAATCACATTCACACTCAGGCAAACACAATATTTCTTACTAGGTTTGTTTTTTTCCTCTATGAGGTTCACATTATCTCTGAAATCTGACAGACATCAATTGTGAGCAGCTTCAACTACAATAGTGATTCAATAAAGAAATTACCCCAAGCATGCAGGTTTGAGAATATCCTAAGGCAATCCACACTGGTAGAAGACAGAAACTAATCTCAACTCTCACACACCAGGAAGCTGCTGCTCCTTGAGATGAGTTTATAGCGCCATCTAAATCTCAATGAAACCTAATCTTCGTTTTTCAATTATTCAAATCCATCTTCCTTTCTCATTACCTTCAAGAGAAACAACACTGAGACTGAGTGCTGGAACAAAAGTAGAAGTAGAGTGAATGAGGAACTCACACTGGAAAGGGAAAATATAAGAAACTAATAGAGGGAGAGAAACAATGTGAAGATGATGGGAAATGAAAAAAAGAAGAAAAAGGAGCATTCCTTATCCGTGTAGCTTTAAAGTAGTTTGTTTTCACATATGAATACCATTTTACAAATTAAAAAAATGTTTTCTTCCCATAGAGCAACAGTAGTTTTCTGGATTTCTAAACACTGGTTGTGAATGTGAAATGAAAACAACAAACTTTGGTCTGAATCATCCATGGGTTTTTCAAAGCTATACAGGAAAAGAAACTTAATCATTATGTACATGTGGTATGGGTTATGGATAAGGAGCTCTGTGTTCTAGATTTTTAATCACCTTGAATGCTGTCTGTTAGGATTTTTACTCTCAGTCTCTCTTTGGAGACTCATTTATTTTATCCATTAAACAGAATAATAGCCACATATGGGAAAAATCTTTACAATAAACTAATGCAAAGAACTTTGAACTATGAAATTAAAAATGAAGTTAAAGTAATTCATGTTATCTTTGGCTCTTTATTCCCATGTAATCCAACTAAAGTTGATTTCCTCAAAGAATTTAATTAAGAATTTAAAAAAAATTAAAACATAAAAGGTTTAAAATATTAGTATTGGATAGGGGTTTGATGGTATATACATCTAGTCTCAGTATTTAGGAGACTGAGACAGAAGGGTTCTAGTTTGAGGCTAGTCTGGGCTACAGAATAAGGACTTCTCAATTAAAAAAATAAAAAAATCACTAATATAAAATAAAATGATATTGGGACAATAAAATCTCTGAACTTGGTGCAGTTTTATATTTAGAGGAAATAGCTCTACATGTTTTGGTTTTGGTTTTTTTTCTTCTTTTTCTGGCCGGTCATGGGGCTTGAACTCTGGGCTTGGGCACAGTGGCTCAGCTCTTCAGCTCAAGGCTAGTGCTCTACCACTTGAGCCACAGCGCCACTTCCTGTTTTTTTAGTGGTTTATTGCAGATAAGAGTCTCACAGACTTTCCTGCTTCCTTCCTGGGGCTGGCTTTGATCCGTGATCCTCAGATCTCAACTTTCTGAGTAGATAGGATTACAGGCATGAGCCACCAGCGCCAGTCGAGCTCTGCGACTTGAAGGAAAATGAAATACTAGCATTTTAATACACATGATGGAAGAGAACTACATACAAATGCAGTTAAATAAGAAAGATAAGAAAAAAATGTTTAAAATTTCCCGAATAACCAATAACTCTTCTTAAAAACTACAGTGACAGGACTATTCCCCCATAGAAACTAACAAAGAAGACATGTGAGGGATTGACAGTGGAAGTCTTTACAAGACAGAGTGATCTACAGTATCCCCACAAAGGAGAATTTCCATTAGAGTTCTAGCATTATGCCATTTTTCTAAGTGACTCTAAGCTTAGTAGAAAGTGATTCTTTTAAAATAGGAGGATTCTACTACTATTTGGATTGGTGTCAGAATGTGAATAATGTGAATCAGTAAGCATGCTCATGGGTAATTATTTGTAAATTTATCATGGTTTATAAAAATACCATCATACTAGTTAACTTAATTTGTTTTAAATATATGATTTTTTTATTGTGAAAATACCATACAGAGGGGTTACAATTACATGGGAAGATAATGAGTACAATTTCTTATCAAGCATTGTTGCCTCCTCCTTTGTTTCCCCTTCCTATCCCTTCCTTCCCATATCTTGCCCCCCTTCCCCCTCCCACCAAAGTTGTAAAGTTCATTTTTTGACATAACGACTTGTACATCTCATTGTTGCAATGGGTCCACCTGTATCCCTATTTAAACTATTTGTTTTTTTTCCCTTCCCCTCCACAAATTATACCAACATCAAATACTGTGAAAGCAGGGGTTATACCATGTGGGAGGGACATACAAAACTTAATTTTTAAAAAATAATTTTAATATCCATTGTCACAGCAACAGTAAATATAATTCCTGAGCCAGTCATCAGCTTAATGACTTGTAAGCCAGTCATCAAATTTGAAGAATGAAAGTATAATCTACAAGATTATACATCCTATTGAAGTATCTCTTTGCAATAATTATGATATTTCATATTTTGTGGTTTAGGTATATTATAAACTCTACCCAAAAGACTATTATCCTATTTCTTTTTTTTTTTTTTTGTCGGCTGTGGGGCTTGAACTCTGGGCCTGGTGCTGTCCCTGCACTCTTCAGCTCAAGGCATTCTCTCCTACTTGAGCCACAGCACCACTTCCAGTTTTCTACTGGTTTATCGGGTATGAGTCTCACAGACTTTTCTGCCCCAGCTAGCTTTGAACCATCATCCTCAGATCTCAGCCTCTTGAGTAGCTAGGATAATAGGCGTGAGCCACCAGCGTCCGGCTTTATCCCATTTCTTTAACCCCTTATTACTCTTATTTTTATTTCTGAAATCATCTCTTCTGTTCTATGTAGCACTAAATCTCTGTGGGTTTATGTTACATGCTAAATTACACATAGTGTTCTGTTAATAGTGTTATAATGTCTGCCATATTCTTTTCTCTTATTTCTCACATTTGTTCCCCAATCTGTAATTTTATTTTTCACATACTGTAAGTGTTCATACTGAATTATTTGGTTTACTTTATATTTATGGTCAAAACATACCATATGTGCTAGACATAAAAATATGCATCTGTAGTCTAGATACTCAGGAAGTTGAGGCAAGAGGATCATTGAGCCTATATTTTAAAGCCAGCCTGAAATTTTAGTAAGACACTATTGCAATAACTATATATATAGAGAGAGAGAGAGAAAGAGAGAGACTTACAAGTATACTTTGTATAGTACTATACACATATTTACAAATGTATACACTTCTACATATAGATAGACAGATAAACAGATCAACAGATATTTATTACAGATATATGTATAGCATGACTGTATGAGTAGCAATAGGAGGCACCCACTGAAAACAACCTCTGGAACTCTAGATTTTGAACATTTGATACCACCTCACCACTGATTAGCCTGGACAGGTGATCTAGAGTCCACCTTCAGTTTCTTCAGTTGCGACTCTTGACAAAGTTTACTGGGATGTACTCTGAGGTTGATATTTGTGTGCATCGTTTGCTGATTAACGTTTTAAGGACTGTGGAAGGGAAGAAAGTAAGATTAGGAAGAGGGAGAAATTAAATTGGTTCATTTTTGGGGGGTAATCTAGATAAGATAGTCCCTATGAGTTGTCATCAATTGGGATAATAGGACTTAGCCTTTATTACATCCCACTACTGATCATCATTCATTGGGACAACCTAATAGAGGAAGTGTATTTAGGTTAGATTGCTCTCTTCTGCTACAGACTAGACCAGGAGAGGAAGCAAGCTCTGAGATGCATCAGTACAGCACTCCTACAAGCTGAAAAAAGAAAGATGTGGACATTGTTCCATGGCACCTTGTAAAAACTGTAAAATGCAACAATGAACAAAACAAAAACATTTGCCATTGTGATGTTGATTTCTTGTGAAGAGACCTAAAGAGCAAACAAAAAATGGTAATTAGTATTATGTGGGAGGGAACAAGTGGCAAAAGAGACATGAGGGGTTGATATTTTGCTTGGGGGAAGATTAGGGAATCCTGGGGAAAGATGGGCAGAAGGATGAAAGGTCAAACTTTGAAATACACTAGGGAAAGGCATTTTAATCAAATGATGCCATATTTTCAAAAGGTCTGAAGCAAAAACATACTTTATGCACTCCAAGATCCAGGAGGCTGGTTGGCTTTCAGGGAGATACAATGAGGAAAAAAAGGGTAGCCCTGATCCTGCAGAATCTCCCACAGGGATTGGCTCTTTCGTTGAGTAAACTTGGTGTCTTCTGAGTTTCTGGGATAAGGAAAGATGTTGCGATCTAATTGATCACTCCAACTTAGAAAGCAGCATACCAAATATAGGAAAGAAGTGAGGAGAATTCCACAATTAAAAGGACAAGGTAAACTTTCTGGTTTTGGATGTCATTGATTTTCATGTATTTGTGATATATTCTCTAAAAGACTCTTTACCTATCTTAGACATGGCAGAAAAGCTGTTCATCTAAAGGATGTTATGGGTCTCTATTGAATAAAGATCTTAAAGTTTGTTGTAGTCAAATATATTTTTATTTCTCAGAAGATATTTTTATTGGAAGTTTTATTTACGATGCACTTCTCCTGATTTTAAAACAAGCAGAAAAATTGTCCTTGTTTCCAGACAGTATTTGATGCATAAGGATGTTTCTGCATGCAACAGTGCATGCCAAATTGCACTGAAATGGTTTCACATTTGGATTTAAAAATATAGCATTTTTACTGTACTAAATGTACGATACATATTGTACACATGATTTTCAATGTGTACTTAACAAAGAGCAATTTCATTTTCTCTGGTAAATTACACACTTGTAATAGCTTTGGATTCTTTTCTTTAGAAATCCAAGAATAAATAGCAAACAATATGTTTAAATAATGTTAGCATCCTGACTCAGTAAGTCATACCAAAAGAGTTATTCCAGTGACTATCAGTTATTAAATTGATTTTTAAAATGTCTTCGCTTATTTCATGTTGATCCCTCTCTAACTATAATAAAAAGAGAATTAACTGGATTTTTAAATAACTTTGGCCTGCTGCTTCTTAGGACCTAGTCTGCAGATGGATCATTTAAACTGGTTCCTTTCGTCATTAAGTAATAAGGGTTTTAATTTTCATACATTTGCTCTGTTCTTTCATCTTCTAGACATATTCTGGCTCTTTTTAGGTAATAACTGGCTGGGATGATATTTTATTATCTTCTTTTGGTCAGGACACAGACAAATCATGTTAGTGGCATTCATTGCTATAATTGCATCTACACAGAACAGTATGTACTCTCTACATATTTGGTGTTGGCTCTCTTGAAAGATTTTATACAAGAACAGAGACATAAAATGAGAGTCAGTCCAGATACTCTCACTATTCTCTCAAGAGACAACCACATTCAAGGAAAACCATGACCTTTGGCAAGTAGAATTTCTGACACATTGATTTAAGTGGTAGTGGTGGTACCTCGGTGAAAAGTCATGTCAAACAATAAAGTGCCATCTTTCCTGGCCCCTTTGCTCCCCCTGATAAAGCTTGAGGTCGATTCTTCTAAGGTTGGAAAGCATGTGGAATTTTGCAAGGTTGAGGATTTTGTTTAGTTACTCAAAAGACAACCATAATAGCAGCTTGAATGTGTTTTTTTTGTGAAAGTAGATGTTATTTTTAAATATAATTAAAGAGGAACACAGCTGGCATGTTAAGAATACAAAAGAATCTGCGGTAGTTATTTTACTGTATCTTAAATAGTGGGGTGATATTAAATAGTTATACTCTGGAAGCCCATGCACAAGCTATCTTTGAAGTCCAGGCTTGCCCAGTCACATTCAGGCATTGATTCAGGAAATTCCCCTGGCCTTTCACTAAAAGAGCTCCCTGATGCTGAGGTCTGCTTTGAAATAGGATGTAGCAGAGTTATAAAGCAAGTTCATTCCTATAAATTATCACACTCTGTAGATTTTCCATGGTGAACACTCCTCAGATCTATATCTCCAGATTCTCCACCAACCCCCTATTTTTGCCCCTAGACATCTCTTGCCCATCATATTGGGGGAGAAAAGCCTACTAAACAAGTTGAATCTTGTCATCCTCAATTTTTCCTACTTGCACAGCTAGAAGCATTTATATGAAACACTTATCCAAGGGCATTATTCATCCTGCTTACAATTTAATAACTTTGGTGTATCATTCAAAGAATAAAATTCTTCATAGCAGTTCTTCATACAAGACCTCTGGTAGTCCTACCTTATCATTCATCTTCCTTACTTCATACTGGACACTCCAGAATACTTTTCCAGTGAGGAGAATCCATTTGGAAATTCCACCAGTTGATTCAATATCTCTGTTTTACTCATTTTCTTCCTTCTTCTTGAAATAATTAAGTATTTGCCTAGATGTTATTTATTTATTTGGAGGTTATTTATTTATTTATTTATTTGGGGGTTATCTTCTTCAGGATGATTTTTTTTCAATTCCCTGGTTGAACTAAATTCCTCTTACAAATTCTAGGTTTTATCTACAATCTGATTGACTTAAATAAACTGTATGTGTTTGTGTTTGTGGCTAATTATTATTAATTGTCTTATGCTAGTACACAATACTTGGTGTTTAATCAGACTCTGTAAACATTTCTTCAGCTAAACCAAGGTCTTAACAGTAACAGAAAAAAAAAACAAGGAAGGAAGGAAGGGAGGAAGGAAGGAAGGAAGGAAGGAAGGAAGGAAGGAAGGAAGGAAGGAAGGAAGGAAGGAAGGAAGACAAAAGGAGAACGAAAGAGAAAAATGGTGCCTAAATTTCTCAATGGCTCCACTTCCATTTGCATTTTATGTATGAGCAAATCTACACGCTAATTGAACATAAAGGGTTATTATATGAAAATTACTATAGATTTATTTTACCTTTTTAGGACTGAAAGGCAAAAATAATAATATGGCAAGTATGTGATATTTACAAGTTTAAACTACCCTAAGAAATGAGTAAATGTGTGCACATGGTCATATAAACTAGTATTTTATGAAATGAACTCCGAGAAAAGGAAACAAGAAATTTTTCTTTAGTTGCTGCTATTGCTGTTTTTTTTTCTTTTCTTATGTCTTATTCATTATTTTGTTTTTATTTAGAAGGAACAGAAAATGTAGAACAAAGGGTAAATAAATACAACAGTCATACTCACTAGACATAATTCAAAAAGAATTGTACTCATTACCTGACTCATGTAACTATAACCCCTTTGTATATCACCTCTACAATAACAATAAAAATGATTAAATTAAATTAAATTAAAAATTAGGTTTTGAAAAAAATGACTACCAAATTTCAAATCTAGAACCTAAACAATGTGAGTGAAACTCAGGAGTGATCTTGTTAAATAAGAAAAAGACTGAAAGCTTTTTTTAGTGTTTTTCCTAGTTTTGAAATATGTAGCATCTGATACCACTATATCAACTTAGGCACTTGTGATTTACTTCCTTTAATGAAAGTGGTATGTACAGAAAAAAAACTTAAGTTATTTTAGGATTCTAATTAGTCTGTAGGTAATTGAGGTAATTCTACCCTATGTGAATACTTTATTCCACAGCAGAATTACTTACTAAAATACCAAATGATTTTGGCCAGAGAATAGAATCATCTGGAAATCCATTTGTTGCTCTCATTTACTTTGACATTGAACCAATGGGGATTTTAAGAAAAAGACCAAAAACTGTCTTTTCAAAGTTTTCAAGGAATTACAATGATTACTCAACAAAAATGTATTTTACTTATCAAAGGACAATACATGGAAAAGCGAAAAATTGGGTAATTCTTTATCACACATGGAAAAATCTCTTCTTTAATGAAAATGTAATTTTCATCTTTGAAATATGCAAAGATATATGAAGGACGAAAATGGAGCCTTCTTAAGATGCCACTATGATTCTAGAACAAATTATTTCACAGTAAAGTCATATCACTAACAGACTGGAAGTAAAGCCTCAACCTTCACAGCTTCATAGACCTGTGCCTGTGTAGAGTATATGCTTGATAACTGTTTGGTTGAATAAACTATCAGAGCCAACATGTCAACTAGGATGAGTGCAATTAATTGATGCTCCCAAAATCATGGAGATTGTGTAATTGGTAACGGGAACTTCTCTTACATACAGTAAGAATGGGAAATTGCATAATAGATATCATCTCTCAAGGAATTAAAAGTGATCACACTTCTTCCACCATCTTCAAGTCTTATGCGTATTCAACACTCACATCCTGTCTGTCTCTTTTCCTTATAAATAAGGCAAGCAATGCTGTGTTGCTGGGCTCACATACAAAAAGGTATTTGTGAGAGACAAAAAGGAGAATTTGTGAAATCCAGTCCTAAAAGATATACATATATGTAGATATATATTCAGACATATGTGTATGTGTGTGTGTGTTGTAACTATAGGATTGTTTGGAGTAGGCATATAGAGCAGAAAAATAAGAGAATGTTGGAGGCCATACTTTGTATATATGCATGACAATGATATATAGAACATCTCTGAAAGCTGTTAAAAATAGAGGGATAAAGAGAAGGTGGAGAAAGAGAACAATTGTGGGAGATAATCTAAAGTATGATATATGCACCATGATAAAACTGTCAGTGTAATTAATATACACTAAAGAAAATGAATGACAGGATGTATGATGGATTCTCTTAGAGGTGGGTACCAGTGGGATGGAGGAATGGAGAGCATGAAGGAGGGTGAATATGATTGAAGTAATTTATGTACATGTATGACAATAGGACAGCGGCACATGTGAAATTGCTTGATGCAGGGGGGAGGGGTAGTAGGGGTGAATTTGATAAAGTCATTGTATTCATTTATGGAAATAACAATGAAAACCTCCAAACCAATCTAATAAAAAATTTAAGGAGAGTTTGGGAAAGATAGAACAAATTTTTGAAAGGTTAAAGGGCTTCTCACGGCAAAATATCACAACAATGCTCGATAGGAAATGTACTCATTATTTTACTCATGTAATGGTAACCCCTCTGTACAGTATCCTTACAATAAAAATATTTTTAAAAAGAAGGCAGTGTTTCATATTCAAATAAGAGACAAAAGAAGGTGGCGTTTTAAGTAGCTGTATATCATCTTGACTTTATACATTCTTACCTCTCACTTCCTTCCAGAATAATACCTGTATTACTTATTTAATGTTTTTCTCTTCTTGAATATTACTATACCTGAACAATAAAATTTTAAGGAAAAAAATTTTATCAAGATTTGATAGAGGAAGACAAAATTTGCTCCACATGTAGGTTTTTTCCCCCTAATTTCCAATCTACACATATATTTCTCATCCATCTAAACTGGCAGTTAATTCTGCCAGTGGGGATATTCCTTTTTTTCTCTTTTTTTTTTTTTGATAGTCTTGTGGCTTGAATACAGGACCAGAGCACTATTCCTCAATCCCTTTTTGCCCAAGGCTAGTGTTCTACCACTTTGAGCCACAGCTCTACTTCTGGTTTTCTGGTGGTTGATTGGAGATAAGAGTCTCATGTCTTTCCTGCCCAGGCTGGCTTCAAAACATGATCCACAGCTCTCATACTCCAGTGTAGCTAATATTTCAGGTGTGAGCAATCAGGGCTTGTTTCCAGTGGATATTTAATTAGGAAAAATAGGTTTCATTCCTGGCAGACAAGAGCAAAGTTGAAATCAATACTTCATTCTGCTGAGTCAGAGCTCTAGGCAACATCTTCTGCTCCAGCACTTTTAAAATGAGTGCTGCACCAACAGAAGCTGAATGCTGTCTTGTCATGAAGCATCCAGGTAAATGAGATGGAGAAATGCAGCATATGTTGACTACCTTTAAACAGTCTTATACATTGATTAAGATGTGTTACACGCAAAAATTGCTAGGTTGAATTGAAATCTCTTCATATAACTACTTAAAGATACAGAAAAAAACATGTTATAACTTTAAAAAGTTAAAGAAAATGTGAATAAATGAAAAAAATATTGTGTTTGTAGTAGGAAAGCCTAATATTACAATGATAATATCATCTAAGGCAATTTACAGATTCAATATCATCAAAATCCCAAGTGGCTTAAAAAAATAGAATAAAAGTAGGGTTGGGAATGTGACTTAGTGGTAGAGTGCTTGCCTAGCATGCATGAAGTCCTGGGTTTGATTCCTCAGTACCACATAACCAGAAAAAGCTGCAAGTGGTGCTGGCTCAAGTGGTAGAGTGCTAGCCTTGAGCAAAAGAAGCTCAAGGACAGTGCCCGGACCCTGAGTTCAAGCCCCAGAACTGGCAAATAAACAAATGAATAAAATAGAAAAAACAGCTTGAAATTGAAAATAAAATAGTCATTTATAGAGGACCAACGTTGCAGTTTTTTGTGGGACTTTTAGCACTGAAAACCCTGCTCCTAGGAAACTTCAGTTTCCTGAAAAAACTTCTTAAGTCATCAGCTTAACTTCAGTTACATAAGTAAAACTGAGAAGCCTTGCAGTAAGTAAACGATAAATTTGCTGAAAGTGGGGTTTTTGCAGAATTTCTGAACATGGAACATTTTCCTCCAAAAATGTTATGTTTCAAAAAAAAAAGGGAATTACTGGAGAGTTGTGGCACAGGCCTCTAATCCTAGCTACTCAGAAAGCAGAGATTGAAGTTTGAAGTCAGCCTGGGCAGAAAAGTCTGATACTCTTATCTTCAATTAACCATCAAAAAGATAGATGTGTAGCTGTAGCTGAAGAGCAGCAGCCTTAAGTGCAAATGCTAAGGGAGAGCTCAAGGGCCTCAATCCACAATAACAGTGCAGAATTGGCACTACACATTTTGGGCGATTCTGCTCCAGTCCCATCCATTTTTCTAGTCCCTGTTGTCTGATTATCAGCCCCTTTCTGTCATCCCATGTTGCATATGGGTTGGGGGAATGATCTACCCTCTGTGACTGCTTGAGCCTCCACTTGAGCCTTAGACTAGAAGTATTTAATTCTCAAGCTTGAAACTTCTGCATCTGAAATATTTTTACCACATTGAAATATTTTTATCACTCTCCGTTCTTAGTTTCGTCTGCAAAAATTTACTTATCTTAGTGCAATTTAGACAATAATTTTGACAAGAATGTAGTCTACTATAAGAAAACTCCTGAAGGTGTATATTCCAAATTCTGTTCATAATCATAGTTAATTACATTTGGGCAGTATTTGTAGTAGTAGCAGTGGTGGTGAATTTTGATACTATATATGATAATGTGGGCACTCATGCATTTTCCCCACCATCATTGATGCTTGAGAGGAGGAGAATAAGATAAGGTAAAAGGCATACATTGGAATACAAACACTTTCCATTTAAAAAAAAAAGAGAAAATTTAAGTTCAAAACCACTTAGTGTCTCTCAACCTTGTATTTACATTTAAATTTTTTAACCAGCAGTTGAAAACCTCCATCTGGCTGACCACACTATACTGCCCATCCCATCGCAAGAATGAGACAGCTGTCACTCTTGGGATGGCAAAATAACTGGAAATCATGAAACCCATGTGAGCAAATGCCAAGGATCTGCCAAATGGATTCATGAGGGACTATGTTATGCTGCTCTATAATGTTAAAAAATGTACTGTTTTCAACCACTTGTGAAATATTTCTAGATTCAGAAATTTTCTAATTTTCTATTTTTTTCTGAATAGAGTATAGCCTTAAATGCCTCATAATTTAAAAGTATTACTTGGACACTTTAAATACACAGTAACTACTAATAATACCAAAGAATGCACCTTTTGACCAAGTCTTCAATATTTGTACTTCTAGGTAAAGCTTTCATAAAATGAAAACACAATACTACAACATGAGTCTACTAGGGAAAAGAAAGTAGATGGAAAAGAAAATAGATAAGAAAAAGTGCTTCTAATAAAATATTAATTTTAGGTATATCAGTTTCAAATTGGACAACTATAAAAATTGATAAACATACCAATCCTAATAGATATATGTATTGTGAATCATTAGATTTTTATATCATTTGATATTTCTTCCATTATTGAAAAGTCCAGTTTGTAATCTAAAGGCTAATTTATACTATCATACACTTAAGGAATACCTGTTATTTGCTAGGTATTTTATAACCATATATTAAGCAATTGTTTTAACTTTTCAGGGAGGACACATCACATCAGTTTTTCAACTAAACAGTGACTCTTACTCAAATAAGGGGCACAGTGATTCTTACTCATTCACATCAACATCATGTTATATAAACAACAAAATCAGCATCTATATGCTCACTCCTGTGGTTCAGTTACCTTTTCTCACATTTTCATGTATAATCTGTTACAAATTTTAATGTCAAGGATTTAAAGCACAAGATTATAACCATTCCTATTAAACTCATCAACTTGACTGACAGTTAAGTATTGCTGTTAAGCAGACATTTTTGTGCAAATCAGAGACATTTACGATCTTCATTTAGTGCTGTGACTCTAGCTTACTAGTTGAATGTGCTTAAGCATGCAAACATTTTCATTCATAGCATTTCTTCTACTAACATTTATTGATAATATAATGTTTATGACTACGTTATACTTTATACATTTTCTCTATTGAAGCTATGGGAAAATAGAACTATGCTGGTGCCAACCATATTTGGATACAAATAAATTAGGGAGAATGCTTCTGAGAGTGATAATTGCTTCAAAGAAAGTAAAACAGGTGCTGTAACACAAAGTGGCTGGGTTTTGTAGGAGGAGTGAGAATTTCACTTAAGCTTTCATTCTAAGAGCGAATCAAGGTAGGCAAAGACCCAGAGGCAGGGTATTCAGTAGAGCAAATGCCAAGGCTTTCCTGAGGCCTTCGTAAGCATCAGCAGCTGTGGAGGAAAGTGCAGCTTAAGTATAGAGATGCAGTAAAAGAATGGTAGCTGAAGAAATTAGAGGAATGGTAAGAAATTTGTTTTGTCCAGAGTATTAGAGGAATACTTTGAAGGGCAAAAATAAAATCTGGCGGGTTGCCGTGGACAGCTGAACGACATGGGGAAAATTGCGCTGCAGCTCAAGGCCTTGCTGGAAAATGTCACCAACCTGCGGCCAGTGGGCGAGGACTTCTGGTGGTACCTGAAGATGAAATGCAGCAACTGTGGTGAGGTTTCAGAGAAGTGGCAATACATCCCGCTGATGGACAGTGTGGCCCTGAAGGGAGGCCGTGGTAGTGCCTCCATGGTCCAGAAGTGCAAGCTTTGTGCTCGGGAAAACTCCATTGAGATTGTGAGCAGCACCATCAAGTCTTACCATGCAGACGACAATGAGAAATTCAAGACAACAGTAGAGTTTGTCTGCTGGGGCCTTGAACCAGTTGACTTCCAGCCCCAGGCTGGCTTTGCTGCCGAGGGTATGGAGTCAGTGACAGTCTTCAGTGACATTAATCTGCAGGAGAAGGACTGGGCTGACTACGATGAAAAGTCTCAGGAGTCAGTGGGGATCTGTGAGGTCATCCACCAGTTTCTCAAGTGCTGAATGCTTCCTGCACACTTGTCCCTAAGAACTGCAAAGAGACTAAGTGCCCAGGCAGCAACCCCCACAGAGTCTAGTCCCTCAGTTCCTTGTGCCCTGGTAGTTGCATTAAGTCCTCCCAATCCACATGCCGGGCTTTGTCATGGTTCCCAAATCCCACCAGTGAAGCCCCCACTAAGTCCCCGTGGTGCATGAAGATAGAGCAAAGGAGCAGCCATGCCCTCGACAAATAACTATGTACCCTGGAGGTCTTTGCCTTTCCACAGTTTAAAAACCTGTGACTGATAGAATTTGCAAAATATACAGGAATACACAGCTTGTAAGGGCTCTCAGCTCTTGGTCCAGGAGCAGGTCAACCAAGAGGATGAAAGGCATCAGAGCCAGGGGCACAAAGGACAGGAAAACTTCCTTCATCTTGGAGTGAGTGGTGAAGATAGCAGTCAAGACCTTCATAATCTTATAGGCCTGAGATCTTTACACAGTAAAACAAAGTTGTTTGCTGCAGTGAGAAACGGAGGAGCCACTGTTTGGAAAGTCTGTTGTGTTTTGCTGAAGACTAGAATTCTTCCTCTCCCCCCGCCCCCTTTTTGTGTGAGGGAGGCTGAGTCTGGCTGCATAGCTCAGGCAGGCCTCTAATTCACAACCACCTGCCTCAGTCTCTCAATATCTGGGATTACAGTGTATACCACCATGCCCCACAGAGTCTGGCATTCTTTGGAAATAAAAAATATACCTATGTTTCAAAAAATAAAATACAATCTGGCTTATGTTTTGAAAAATAGCCCTGGTGTCCACGTAGAGAATGAATTGGAGGTGAGGAATCATTGGGAGCAAAGAACTGGTACACAGATTATTGTAGTGGAACAAGGAAAGATGAATGTGACCTGAGGCTAGAGGTGATGCAGAGGGGACAGGACAAGACACATGTACTGTTCACCCAGGAGTACTCCCATGATTCCCATACCTTGATATCAGTGACAGTGCTAAAGGCCAACATGACGAAGTATATAGATGGGGGAGGATAATAAGCTTTTTACCTTGCATATTTGTGCCATATCCTCTATAGACAGTCAACACAAACTAATGCATAGGTTTACTTTAAACACACGCAACAGGAACACACACACAAATGTTCCTGAAACAATATCACTAAACCAAACCAAAGCCCATGCACTGAACCTATCTTAGGTAATTTGCTCAGTCTTTCAAGAAAGAAACAGATTGATGCACTCAAGAGTTTTCAGCTGGTTGCCTTTCAATAAAGCCTGCATAGTCTGATGTTTTTTATTTTTTATTTAGCATTTAAATTTATACAATTGAAATATGGCAGTAAAAGGTAAAACACGAAAATAGACAGCTCTATAATTTGGCCTTTAAATGACTTTATGTATTTATATTCCATGTAGGCTATATAACAGATTGTGATAACAGAATCAGATATAATCAAATTGCAGCCTTACAAATATAGGAAATATCACAAACGGCTCCTTTCTGCTGACTCAAAGAGTGGGAGTTCCATTTCTTCCACATATATATGTATATGTGTATATATATATATATACACACATAGATATATATATATATATATATATTTTCCTCTGTAACAGCTTATCACCAACAACACCTTTGTTGCATTTCTCCTGTTTTGTCAGTGTGAATGTCCCCACAGTAACACTTTGCCTATATTTGTCATTGATTCTCTCACATTGGATTCTCTGCTCTGGAGACAACTAATTTGAGTAGGTTGAAACATAAAACATAGCTTCCAACTTCAGTGTTCCAGTTTGCAAAGCAATAAAGAATTCTCAAAGCAGAAATCCAAGAAAGCCCCCACTTGGTTCAGTCTCCATAGTACTACTTAATATATGTCTCAAAAGCCTGTAGCTTTACACATGGGATGTTAAGGGAGGAAGGAGTGGATTAATTATCAATATGTAACTATCACCATGATGAAGCTCCGCTGGTGGTTATGAATGAATGCAGATGAGAACTCAAGACTCCTGAGAGTGAAGGTCTTTTACTTCAATCTGCCTGTCTAATCTTAGGTAGGAGTTAACAGGTGATTTCAGATACTTGTAAACATGTCTTTTACATTCTCCTTTTTCAGATTATTTTAGTGTGAGAACAGGTGTTGTTCTGTTTTGTTTGGAGTCGTCATTTGGTTTGTAAATACTTGTTTAGTTTTTCTTCCTCTCCAATACCAAACTGTCTTTGGTGCCTTAGTATTCACATAAACTATTCTATGCTAGATTCCTGAAGTGGGAATAGTGTTGTACCAGTAGGGGGAGCTCACATCATACCTATTTTATGGGTTGAGGAAAGTTAATTTCATGAGTTATATACTTAAGGGTGGAACTATTTTTATTTCAAAGCCAACAGAGATTGTGAGTTGGAATAAAAGCTATTTCCTCTGGTTGAAAAGTTAGAACTTTCTGAAGTTGTAAATCTCTAGTACAGTATAAGTTTATGTGATGGTGGTTAATGAATCCACATAGTGTGGTTGAAGTTTTTAGATTGCTGAAATGTGGAGGCTTTAAGATATATTAAAAGTTTTCTTTCCTGGGATAATATCAAATTAATTCCTTCCATAAAACAGTAGACCCAGCACCTACTTTGAAGGTTTTATGACTGCAAGTCAATACAAACAAGACAAAATATTGATGTAACTGGAATGTCATGAAGTTGAACTGATTTTTCTCATAAGCATTTCAAGAAGTTTGTTTTCAGCCATTTGTCTTTCTCACTAATCTGACATAAAGTCTAGTCTACCAGGGTCCTGACCATCTAGCTTTTATGCAGATCAGGAAGAAATCAAAGCTTGAGGTTCCTGGACTCCTTTGTTCTTCAGTCTTGTTATGGCTATTCTTGGAAATGTCAACAGACTTCAAAATACTGTCTGTAATTTTGGATATTCTAATATGAAGAACTCCCAGAGTGTCATCATCTAGCATTATACTTTTCTCTTCTCCTAGCATTTAATGAGTCTTCAGAAAATGAAAAAGAAGTATTTCTTAGCTTTTGTACTTAACAGAGCATTCATCTAATGTCAACAACTGGGTGAAAAACCAGAAGTTTTTAAAGGAAGGAAGGAGGGAAGAAAGAAGGAGAGAGAGAGAGAGAGAGAGAGAGAGAGAGAGAGAGAGAGAGAGAGAGAGAGAGAGAGAGACAGACAGAGACAGAGACAGAGACAGAGACAGAGACAGAGACAGAGACAGAGACAGAGACAGAGAGAGACAGAGAGAAAAATAGAGATGCAGAGAGAGAAATAGAGACACAGAGAGAAAACACCCACACCTGGCTTGTGGGTGGTACATACCTTCAATCCAAACTACTCATAGGTAAAAGTGCAGTCTAAGTCCAGACCTGGGCACAAATAGAGATCCTATATGAAAAGAAGCAAGGACAAAGGGTTAGTGATAAGTCTCAGGGATCAAGACTCATCTCTGTCCACAGTAAACTTACATAGAGTCTATGCAATTGTGAAAAGGATGACTCCAGTGCCTTTTTCCTTCAGAGACAGAAAGAGAGAGACAGAGAAAGACAGAGAGGCAGAGAGAGAAATAAAAGGAAAAAAAAGAAGAGCACAACTGTCTCCTGTTTGACTTTGAAATTCTCATTGACAGGCCAGCTGACAAATGGCTTATATTATGTGTATAAATTTTAAAATCTTGGGATGGACATTAATTCTGAAAACACAAATGACATAAATTCATCCAATGACTGTACTGTTTCAGAAGTTACATCTACTTAGAACCTTGGTGTGTAAGTGGGAGGAAGAGTAGGAAGAAGAATACAAGGGGAAGAGGAGAGGAACCTGAAAGAAATGTTCCCAGGCATTGGCTGTTTCCTGCAAAGTGAGCTCCACCACTGCCTCACTGTTTTCTAGAAATAAAATAATACTATGGTAGGCAAGCCTTTAGCATGGCAGAGCGATGACCTTAGACTGATAAATTGCTCTCTGGTTCCCACAGGGTGAAGCAGTTTTTCACTTCTTTTCTTTGGGTAGATTTCTTCTCTATCAGGTTTGCTCCTGCCTATTCTTCTCAATTCCAAGTTTAACTACCATATACCATAGCTGCTAAAATGCCACTGTGTTGTTCCTCACATTTATTATCTATGCATCTTCTCTTTCTTATCTTGATGAGAATGTATAGAGGCCATTAGATCATGGAATGTGTGTGCCTTCAATTTCAGAGCCCCTCACCTTCCGCGGACTTCTTCTGGGCATCTCTATAGAATTGTGCACTTGTAATATATTGATTCCCCCTCTCAAAATCTCCTAAATTGTATTGCACAAGATACACAGAAATTTCGCTGTGTTTTTTTTCTGCCTATGAGCTTTAGTATTCAGGTCTCTGGCTTCTTTTCTGATTGCTTTGTTGTTTGTATTTTGGCTGTTGTTTTGTGAGTCTGTAGGTAAATTATGGCAGTATTGGTTCTTTAATTAATGAATGTTTTCAATACATTTTTACCTTCCAGGTAGATTCTTGTTCTAGTGTCGTCCTAGACTTCAGATTACAGAAGAGAGCTTAATGGACTTTTCAGTAATTCTTATAAAATGTGGTATTATAGAGCCTCTATCATCAGACAAGATAGCATAATGTAGGTAGTATAAGAACATGATCCACACAGTATGCAGCATTTGAGCCTAACCCAATGATCATATACAACTTAAGTAAGATTCACTTAGTATCTCATATTTCAGGCTCAACTGTGATTTTGAAAACAAGTACTCTTTGAAATCTATTGGCTAATTATCTCGTTCTCCTCTACCTCGATCTCTTCAATCACACATACACACACACACAGCACCTCAGAAACATTTAATTTTCAGTATGATTTAATGCAATTAGAATAAGGTGCCCCTGTTTTCTCAGCAGTGATTTTACAATGGAATATATCCTCTTACTATGACTACGCCCCCGGCAACTATAAAGACTGTTTATGCCATTGCCAAAGGCAATCATGATCTAGTAATTCTTACTGTCTCTGTTACTTCTCATTCTTCAATTCTCAGAAAAGCAGAAGTTTCAGTTCTTTGCTCAGATTTTTGGGTTTCCATAAACTTAATTTCGTAACTGATTTTTCATTCACTAATTCAAAATTTTAACTATAAGGCACTTGTTCAGGTTCTGTGGATATAGGAGTGAACAAGCAATACCCAAATTACCATGGGTCAACATAAAAGGGAAGGTTGAAAACAAGGCAGTTAGGAGGGACATTTTAAAAGATGAAGAAAGTCTGTTCAATTATCTACACTATTTCCTTGCTACAGATCCACAAATATTCAGTACTACAAAGGGTAGGCCATTGCTCACAGGGGCCAATATGGTAGCTCTTTGTATCACCAAATGTTATTAGATATTAGGCCCATGCAAGGGGTGAAGCTCTACAATGACAGTAAACTGAATATAAAGTCATTAAAAATTAAGTTTATGTTATTCATTTGGGTGTCATGAGAATAACAGAACTAGCACACTCAGTTCCCAGAATTACAGCTTCATCATAAAGATGAGTCATGTTGAACTGAAGGGACCATATTTTAATGAACCAATCTGGTTACTATAGCTCATCTAAGCTCAGCAGCAGACTGCCTGGGGAACAGGAGACAATCTATTTTTCAAATGAAAAATTAGTCCCTGATGCTATCCTTCTATCTGATTCTTCTCTCAACAGTATCCCTGTCTTCTTTTTCTTGCACACACTCTTTCTTGCCTGGAGGTTCCCGAGCTACAAATAATAGCACAGAACTATCTTCATCATAATGCAAGTCCCCATTTGTTATTTGTTAAAAGAAATGAGAACTACGAGATATCGATTGTTCATCCAGTATGGTTACAGTACAATGGGGTTACAGAAGAAGCTATAGAATAGTACCTTGTCCTTGAGGAGCACATTACATACTCCTTTGGGGTAAAGAAAAACCTATACATGTGATCCTTAAAATGAAAGTGTGGTATATAGCTATTCAGAAAGTAATAGCTGATGATTAGTCATCATTTTCAGTGAGAAAAGGGTGGGATGTGAGTGAAAACTTAAGAAACCTTAAGTTTAGGTTTTGAATAACTTGACTTTTCCCCCCATCTTTTTAAACCAAACGGTACCTTTCACAAATAGATACCACACAATTATTTTTATTTCTGGTTTTCAATGAGTCATTTTATGTGTGGTCTTCTGTGTTGTTCTTTTGTTCACTCTGTTTTGTATTGGCCAATACTGGAGCTTGAACTCAAAGCCTCAAGCTCCATTCAGGTTGCTTTCTCAAGGCTGGTGCTCTACAACTTGAACCATACCTCTGGACCAACATTTTTACTGATTAAGTAGAGATGAAGTCTCTAAGACTTTTCTTCCTTGGCTCACTTTGAAACCAATCATGCAAATCTCAAGTTTCTTTACTTCCTTCCTACCTTCTTACCTTACTTTCATCTTTCTTCCTTCCTTTCTTCCTTTTTTTCTTTCTTTCTTTATGTTTTTAGTCATGGGGCTTGGACTCTGGGCCTAAGCACTGTCCATCAGCTCTTCAGCTCACGGTTAGTGCTCTACTTGAGCCACAGCACCACTTCCAGTTTTCTGATAGTTTATTGGAGATAAGAGATTCACAGCCTTTCCTGCCCAGGCTGGCTTTGAACAATTATCCTCAGATCTCAGCCTCTTGAGTATCTAGGATTACAGGTGTGAGCCACAGGTGCCCAGCTCAAATCTCAAGTTTCCTAGTAACAGAACTAACTAGCTTTGGAGAACGATCATACTTTGAATACTGTGAGTTTCTCACAGGTTCTAGAGCTACTAAAGTAGGAAGCAATGAGTTCTAGGGAACTTTAGCAGAGACAAAATGACATGGCAAAGACTACCAGGCTGTGATACTCTGATATAAATTGTTTAAAGTCAATTTGAATGTATTATATTCTGAGTATTAGGTGATATTTAATGAATACTAATTATGTGACAGGTAGTATACATTACTAATGTCTAAGGTGATTAGAAAATATCAAATATGTCCATTTGTCACATTAAAATAATCTAGGTTCATAAACTTCTTGACATACAATGTAACAGAGATGCAAACCCCCAAACATATATCCAAATAATTGTTGGCATGTTGGCTGTCAAATTTAATCCTTAATGAATAAATAATCACAGCTGAACAAAATGTCATCATTCAATTTTTTTAAAAAAAATCTCTTTAAATCTTTTTTAAAGGGCCAGTGTACAACCATACAAATAAACTTCTTTATATTATAGAGAACTTGACTTTAAATGATACAGTAGGGTCCTGCTTGATTACCTGCTGTATTGTTTCACATGAAGAACATTTGTCTGGCACTCATACACTACATGTGCCATGAAAGCAAAGACCAGTAGGGCAAGATCTTGCCTTTAAGGAACTGACTATTGGTACAAAGAAGCTGGTACAATTCTGGCACATGAAGAAGAGAAGAAATTCCATTTGAGACAGAAGAAATAATGCAGGGAGGCAATAGAGTCTGGAATACCGTGGCCTTTTCGGGGATGGTTTGGCATGACTACAATGTGAAATATAAGAGAAGAAAGAAAACAGACAATGTTAAAAAGGTTATTTTAAGCCAGACAATGAATATTTTTCATACTTAAATAGACTTCCTATTATCTAGATTTTATTTGCTTTTGCTGTAGTCAGCAATCAAATTCTAGTCATCTGTTCAGGTGAATTTTTTACTAAAATTTGAAAGAATGGGAACAGGAGGAACAAGTGTTATAAATCAGCTTAAAAGTACAAAGCAAAGTGTCAAAATGATTCCTACTTCATGTGAATTATTTTTCCTTTTTAAAGAAAATAATGAGGAAAACCACAGATAGCCCAGAAATTCACTATTTTATATGTTTTGTTTATTTGCTTGACAGTGTCTTATCATAAATTGGCCTCACACTCACTATGTAGCCCAGGTTCACCTTGAACTCACAATCCTCTTGGTTGGAATCATAGGCATGCAATACCACTCTTTATTAAGTCTCAACATATTACCTTGTTTGCTGCATGAAAGAATTTTAAAGTTAGGTATTTCTGTCTCACCAAATGAGAAAATTTACTCAGATGAAAAATTTGCCCCAAATGTACAGGTTGCTAGTGGATAAAATCAACTTTCACACTCCAGTCTGCCTGACAACGAAGTTAGTAGTCTACACTATGCTGCCATTTTCCCATTCTGAGGGTTTATGGATACCATGTTTGCATGGGAACCCCTTTTGTTCTCAAAGACTTTAAAATCCTTCATAAAACCATCTCAGGTGTTAGGTAGGAAAGGTTGACATGGACATCCTGTATCACAATATTCATATTAAATATTCTTGAACTTACTAGGGAAATAATTTCAAAACATATAACGCCTCTTATAAAAACTGTATCTCTGTCCACTGGTCCTCAAATTATGTTAAGAAATGATTCCATTAGAAATTCTCTCAGTGAGACTGAGATATAACTGCTAAGTGTGACCATAGGAAAAGAGGTTAACTAACATCTTTAGGCCTGAGTCTTTAGCTCTAGAATGAACAGTTTGGACTAATATTCTCAAGTGTCCTACGGCATTGTCTCCTGGGTGTGCATACTCTTTGAAATAAAGAGTATTTGATTATGTATATATGCTGTGTGTTGGCAGGAAGGTAAGAGATACTGCAAATGTGATGGTTTTATAACTGCCAAATTCAGAATCAGATTTGAGAGCTGTAATATTTGTGCTTATTTTAAAGAAAACTTGTAGTCTGCATATTTAGCTGATAAACAGATCCCTGTTCCTGAAAGAATAAGATACAAATGTATATAATTTTACATACATGTGAATTTATTTTTCTATTCTTAAATCATGACTTATGAAAGTCAATGGTTTTTGTTCCTTAATTTAAATTAACTTTATTGTAAAGATGATTCAGAGTCAACAATATCACCAGTCAAACATGCAGAGGTTTGTTACATGTTTAAGAATGTAAGCATTTGTAGATTTGAATCCAGCGCTTGCACTTCTTACTGTGAAACCCCACAGGCAAGTGAATTATCTTCTCTACGCCCTTATTTTTCTCATCTCTAATACCTTCTACTTTTGTTGGTTAAAATTATTCACATATATTACCAGAACAGAGCTTGTTCTATACAAACATCCATAAAATTTTGCTTTATCAGCATTTCAGATAAAACATATTTATTTCAATTAAAGAAGCTATACATGTGGAATTCTATGCTTCTATCAGAAATCATTAAACCACACCATTTGTAAGGAAATGGAAAGACTTGGAAAATTATATTAAGTGAAGTAAGCTAGACCCAAAGAATATAGGTTGCATGGTTTCCATCATTTTTGTTATTAGAATGTGTCTATAAATCTACAAGTAAACACAATGAATAGTAAAAGACAAAAAAATTACACTTGGACATGATGAATTTTACAAGATGCTAAATGTTTACACAGTGAGACCAAAGGAGGATATTCTTAGGAGAGGATCACAAAGGTTCAATAACTATGTGCACATGATTATATAAAATGGTGTTTATCAAAATGAACTCCAAGAAAAGAAACTTTTTCTAACTTCTCTGTCACTTTTTTATTTCTGTATCTTATGTCTCGTATGTAAGTTTATCTGTTTTGGGGAGGGCAAGGAGAAGCATAAAAACGGTTGGAAAAGGGATGAACAAATGCAGCAGTGATACTCACTAGACCCTGTGTTGAAAATGAACTTTATAACTTGTGGCAGAGGGGAATCAGGAGGCAAAAAGTGGGAGAAAACAAGAGAAGAGGTAGAACTGTTCAAAAAGAAATGTACTCATTACCTGAATTAAGTAACTGTAACCCCTCTGCATTATCACTTTTTTTTAAATTGTGAAAATACCATACAGAGGTATTACAATTACATGGGCAAGGTAGTGAGTACATTTCTTATCAAGCATTGTTGCCTCCTCCTCTGTTTGCCCCTTCCAATCCCTTCCCATCTCTCCCCATCACACCCCCTGGCCAAAGTTATTAATTTCATTTTTCGAAATAATGACTTGTACATCTCATTGTTGCGATGGGTCCACCAGTGTAACTATTTAAACGGTTTGTTTTTGCCCTTCCCTTCCACAAATTATACCAACATCAAATACAATGAAGGCAGGGGTTATACAGTGTGGGAGGGACATACAAAGCAACACAAAACCTTGTAGAAAACTAAAGCAAGATCCTTACATATCACCCTGCACCAGAATCAACTCCAAATGGATCAAAGACCTCGAAGTCAAAGCAGATGCTCTGAAAATATTACAAGATGGAATAGGAGAAACCTTAGGTCTCCTTGGCACAGGCCAAAATTTTCTTAATAGAGACCCAGAAACACAACAAATCAAAGGAAGGTTGGACAAATGGGATTGCATGACTGCAGAGCTTCTGAATGGCAAAGGACAAAGCTAGCAATATCAATAGAAAGCCTACAGATGGGGAGAAGATTTTCACTAGCCATACAATGGACAAGGGTCTCTATCTAAAATATACCTGGACCTCAAAAAATTAAATCCCCCAACAACAAATCCTCAAAGAAACAATTGCCCAATAAATAAGTGGACTAAAGATTTAAAGAGAAACTTCTCTGAAGAGGAAAGAAGGATGGCCAATAAACACATAAAGAAATGCTTAACCTCTCTAGCCATAAAAGAAATGCAAATCAAAACAACATTGAGATACCACTTCACCCCAGTTAGAATGGCTATAATCAAGAACTCTAATAACAACAGATGCTGGAGGGGATGTGGACAGAAGGGAACCCTACTGCATTGTTGGTGGGAATGTAAACTTGTTCAACCACTTTGGAAAGTAGTAGGGAGATTCCTCAAAAGATTCCACATAGAGCTCCCCTATGACTCAGCAATCCCACTTTTGAGCATTTACCCAAATGATCACAAACAAGACCATACTAAAGCTACCAGCACAACTATGTTTATTGCAACATTATTTACCATAGCTAAGATATGGAACCAACCCAGATGCCCCTCAGTAGATGAATGGATCAAGAAAATATGGTATATATATATATATATATATATATATATATATATATATATATATATATATATACACACACACACACACATACATACAGTGGAATTCTATGCCTCCATCAGAAAGAATGACATTGCCCCATTTGTTAGTTAAGTTGATGTTTGGTGAAATGAAACCCAAGATAAGTATTCTAATGTTTTTTCTTTCTTGCTATTGTTTCTAACATATTTACAAGATGATTTCTTTGTTGCTTTGTACTAATAAAAAAATATTACTCCAAAAGTAAAAGTAAAAAAATAGAAAACATGAATCTTGCTTTTGATACAATTAGTCAGTCTATGATTTTTAATTGGAGAGTTAAGTCCATTAATATTGAAAAATACATAAATAAAGAAGCTACAGTAGAAAGTTTGAACTCCAGGAAGGCAAAGAATATTTTATTTCACAGTTGAATCACAGTGACAACTCAAGCAGCCAGCTCAGATGAGGTGTATGATAGATATTTGTTGAATGAAATAATACATCAAGACAATCATATTGAACGCTTAAATACCTCATTATTTTTTTAACCAAACATGACTCTGGATTTTCATGCTGCTTATGTTCAAAAGCATTAACCATATGCAGCAAATAATATAACATGAGTAGCAAATCACAGCTTTGATCTCTACACTCCTATTCCAGTTCCCTTCTGCTATGTTAAGCAGAAATAGCCCAGAATCTTAAGATAATTTCTCACAGAAACAAAAGTTAGCCTGCATCATTTCGAGAGTACAAGCACCAGAACTTCTATCTATTTACACAGTTCCTGGGTCCTGTTTTCTGTGTTACCTTAGCACTGTGTTGACCCAGCTATTGCAGCTGCTAGTTGGCATCTGGTGGGCAACTTTGCCAAGTGCCTTGGATAATCTTAAACTGACTCCAGGGAGAAAAACCAATCCAGGAATTCTACAGATACTTACAAGTCCCTCTCCTCCTTTTGTCTAATTAGAATCATAGACTCCAAATTCAGCAGTTCTCCCATTCTGGATACAAATGAATGTCTATTCCTTTTTTTTTTTTTTTTTTTTTTTTGTCTGTCATGGGGGCTTGAACTGGGCCTGGGCTTTGTCCCTGCACTCTTTAGCTCAAGACGAGCACTCTACTGCTTGAGCCACAGCGCCACTTCCGGTTTTCTAGTGGTTTATTGGAAATAAGAGTCTCATGGACTTTCCTGCCTGCACTGGCTTTGAACTGCGATCCTCAGATCTCAGCCTCCTGAGTAGCTAGGATTACAGGTGTGAGTCACCGGCGCCTATCTCAGTTTTAATTTTAGGAATAATGCTTCAGAATTGCAGCTATATAACCAGGGTTTATAAAGGTTTCTATAATCTTTATTTTATTTTGAATATCTCTCTGTCTCTCCATCTCCTCTCCCTTTCTCTCTCTTTCTCTCCCATTCCCTTCAGCTCTCTTCCCCTGCATCCTTTCCTCTCTCCTCCTTGTCCCTCCTGTCCCCTCCTCTCCTCACCTTTCCTCTCCTCTCTTCTAGCCAGAGTTTTATTTGTAGCCAAAGCTGGTCTCAAACCTGAACTGGCACTGCCCCAATCTTCCATATGCTGGGATTACAAGCATGGGCCATCCTGTATATACTTTCTTTTCTTCACTTTTTCCCACACAGACACTGGTCCCTAGTTGCTTCAGATTCACCAGTGACAAAGACAACCATTTGAGTTGATGAAATTGAATAGGCTCTAAGTCATAACATACTGATATGTAAGACATCTTCCAGCTTTATATTTCTTACACTATTTTGGATAGTTGATTGTCTTAGTGACTATATTGGAAGCATAAACTTGATAAACAAAAGTTTGTTGTCCAACATCAAAATCTAATAATGGAGAGCTTGGAATACATAAGCCAAGATACATAAGCCAGTCGTGAGGCCTGAACTCTGGGTCTGGGCACTGTCCCTCAGCTCTTCAGCTTAAGCTATTGAGCCACAGTGCCACTTCCATTTTTTTCTGCTTATGTGGTGCTGAGGAATTGAACCCAGGGCCTCATGCATGCAAGGCAAGCACTCTACCATTGAGCTAATTTCCAAGCTCACAACTGGATTTTTTAAACAGCAAGAAGTGTTGATAGCCAATTTAAATTTTCCTAAGAAAGGTTTAAGAAATTTTCATGAAGAATTGACAGGCTTTCTACAAGGAAAAAATAAAAAAAAAACCCAAGATAGACCTGCTAAAGGGAAAAAAAGGATATTGCCTTCGAAACTTCCAAACACCAGTCAGAAAGTTTTGAAGGTCAGCTGAATGCATACTGTGGCCACAAGGTCCCCAACCTCATGAGACTATGCATGCACTTCATTGTGGCATGGAGAAGGAATCTAAGAAGAAATCACCTCTTGGAGAGTATGTGAACAATGTGCAGATAAAATAGATAAAACAGAATAGAATGTCATTGCCACTGACAATATGGAAGTTCTTAAATGCACGCCTCCAGAAAAAACAAAACACATGACAAAGGTAGCATTAAAGGTAGCAAAATGTTTTGTTTGTGTTCCTCAGAGGTTATACAAGCAGAAGAGAAAATTCTCAGTACAAAATATACTATTAAAATTGGTTTAGAAGGAAGAAGGGGAATGGAAGGAGAGTGGCCAAGAGGGGTGAATCTGATAAAAGTACATTGTGTGTATATTTGGATATGTCTTAAAAGAACTCCTTTGAACAACTAACAAAATGTGAAAACATAAATCATCTCACTAGGAAAAAAATTAGAAACTAGTGTCCCTGATTTATGGATTTTGAGGGGTGAATGCTCATCATGTTTAAGTCAAAAATTTAAACTTGAATGTTAATAAGGAAAGTAGATTATTTGTGTTATCAAGGCCTCATTCAGCCAAGACATAACCTTCCATCAGAATGACCTCTCTCACATAGATAAAGCTCTATAACCAACACTACACTGTCCAGTGGAGATCTCTTTACCTGAGGTTACATATTATTTAGTACTTTCCCCTTAAATGCACATCACTTCTGAGTGAGGAAACCACAAATCCTGGTTCTAAATGCTGAACTGTAATGATGCCAGGTTGAGTCTCTGTCCTATAGTCTTAGATACTTCTAATAATAGAGTCCCAGTGGAACCACTGTGAGCACAAATAAAATCTTCTTCATTTTCTAAAGAAACTGTGCCTGTAACCAAAAATAGTTGCTGGTATTACAATTCATTTCACTCCCTCTACCTTCTTTAAGACACAAGCACAATGTTGTATATTCCCTTCCACCACTACATAAGAGCAAAAGCTACTTCTATCTCAAATGATAAAGCTTTTTTATGTATATGTACTATGTATATGGTGCCAGAAATTCTGTTGCACTCTGGTGTAGGTATCTGAGATCATAGGCATATCTGAGTAACATGACCCTGATTTGAGTATACATATTTCAAACATCAGAATGTACATAGGCATCTGTGGAAGATCAGTATCTTTCAAAACAGCAACAAATATTTTTACAGCCTATGGTGTAAATTTTTTTATACCTCAGGTGTTAATTTATTTCCCAGGAAGGAAAAGAGTAGCAAATCAACAGATGTTATCTATCATGAGTTATGTGTAAGTGCTTATTTTAAATAGTCTAATTAGAATACCATATGATTGTCAAGATACTTAATCATCTGCTCAATAGTTGTTGGTCTGTCAAGGCTAGTATAGATCCACCCTGGGTGTTGGTCATTTAGTGATGTATCAGCAAATATGCATTGAATACTTGGCTCACCCTCAATAAATTGGCTAACATGAAATGAGTACATATGCCAAGAGAACATGCAATGGCAAATTGTATGCGATTTACCTGTGGAAACGCTCATAAATATGTGACTTTGGAAGGATCATTATTAAGGTATGTCATGCTGCATAAAATTAATTCAAACTATTGTCAGCTAATATGAAACGATAAACATATAATTAATGCCTTAAACTGCACCTTTTTCTCTGATATAAAATGTATTTCTTTAATAAAAAATTAATATGCCACTTAAGAAATGACCTAATCCTTAAAATTATCAAAAGAGATCATTTAAATATTTAAATTTAGGTTCTGTACTGACTATTGAAGACTGTTCTTAAAGCTAACCTCTCCAGTTAGTTTTAGTTAGATGCCACATTAACATTCATGACAAGATCTTAAATCTAGGAGTTACAATGGAGATTAACACAAGACCAGTTTATCATTATGATGCAGAATTAACAAGTAATTATAATCAGAGCACAGTTTTCTTTGATTATAATAACTGAAATCAATTTCAGCATTTCTCAAGTTTTTAAGATAATGACTACACCTTCCAATACAGTTCATTATTTTTAAACTATAAACAAACATAGTTCTTAGTCAACATTAACTAGATATCATTAATGAATCAAATGATTCTTTGCTGATTAAAATAATCCAGTTATCTAATCTGGAATCTATGCTTACTCTTACTAGAATCGGTGACCCCATCTATATAAACTAGGTTTATAGCATACCAAATAGGTAGTTGTCTACTGTATGGAAGCTCTAGCTACTTCATAGGCATTGTTTTATAGCTTTTTCAAAGTAAATAAGAAATTTTGCAACTACTGCATGTGATTCTACTCTGTTTAGGTCACTTATGACTTCTATAGCAGCACTAGAACCTTTTTGCCTGACCATGCTGTATTATGTGTTATCTGCTGTGTATGTCTCTCTCTTGCTAAACTGGCTTCCACAAGGTGAAAATGATTACAACAACAATGACACCTGATAATTTAATACCTATGAGAAGATGCAAGGGCAAATCTCTTGATTTAGAACATACAGTAAGCTTTAGAAAATGGTGTAGAAATGAGAATAAAGAGACATTGTGGCTGATTGTCCTATTTGGGTGCAAGTTTTAGCTTAGAAAAAAATAGAAAAAGAAGAGAAGAAAAGCCAACTCCTCACCATGACTCATAATCACTCCACTGTTATCCACAGCTGAACAGTATGGAAAACTGAGTTCTGCATGAGATAAAACTTGGCATACATTCTACTCAGTTTCTGATTACGCATGAATGCATTATTCTTCTGCGGGTAACATATACATCTCCAGATTACTACCTCCTAATTGTTATTGTGGGACCTCTAACTGCCTTCCTCCCTGAACACATTTTTCTCATCCGCTCTAGAGAGGCCTAAATACATGATTTACAAGGATTATGAACAGTTCCTCTCAGACTATTGGGAACAGCTACCATTTTGTTTCTCTTTGGTCCAGTTCACTCTGGTCATATTACTCAGAAAAGCAATGTGCATGCTTATGCATGTTTTAACCCATTGATACTCCACTAGGCAACTCTTCCTGTAAGTCAGACTGTGTGTGGGCCAATCTTCTGAAATCCATCTTCAGAAATGAGAGATATGGCTTCTCTCCTACTGTATTATATCCTCTATGACAGCTTCTAATGGGCAATGGCAGCTCCAATGTAAGAGAAAAAGATTGTGTGATAGCAGTGTACTCTTTTAGCTTCTCTTTTTGCCTCTAATTCAGAGAACTACACTTGGAAATTCACCTCCAAACTTCAACCATCACTCCCTTTATATCAACTAATTAAAAATGACAACAAAGTCATTCTTTCTAAAATGACATTCTTTCTGATAGCATAGAATTATCTATCTATCTATGTATCTATCTATTCATCCACTAAGGGGTATCTGGATTGATTAAATACCTTAATTATGGTAAGCAATGTTGCAATGAACATGGTTGTACTGGCAGCTTTAGTGTGGTCTTGACTGTGGTCAATTGGATAAATGCCCAGGAGAGGGATTTCTGGGTCATTGGGAAGTTCTATGTAAAGCCTTTTTTAATTTAAAGTTATAAAGAAAAAATGTTTATCTGAGTTCATAGCTCCTAGGCATTGCATGGCAAGAATCAATGCACCTGTGCATCACTGACCATGTTTTAAGGCACCAAATACCTACTGCCACTTGATAACCAGAGGGAAAGTGCCTAGAGATTGATAGTTCTGCATTATAACAGGCTTCAGAAAGCAGGGCACACTTATAATCCCAGAACTTGGGAGGTTGAGACAAGAGGATTGAGTTTATGGCCAGATAGGACTAGAAAGTAAAAATGTCCTTAAAAACAAGACTTCAGAAGACAAGCTAACATAGCATTTTTATATTAACTCTAGATTTTAGTCCACTTGCATCAAAATCACCTGGGCTTCTTGATAAATATACATGTAAACTTCAGGCCCCATTCCCTGATCCTTCATTATCATATCTTTAGCCTTTTCAGGAGCCTTCATACTAATTTCCAAAGTGGTTCAATGAGTTTACATTCCTACCAACAGTGTAGTAGCATTCCCTTTGGCCACATCCCAGCCAAAATCTGTTATTGTTAGTTTTCTTGATAATGACCATTCTAACTGATGTGAGGTGGAATCTGAATGTTGTTTTGATTTGCATTTCTTTTATCACCAGAGAGGTTGAACATCTCTTCATGTGTCTATTGGCCATTCTTATTTCCTCTTCAGAAAAGTCTCTCTTTAAGTCTTTAGCACATTTATTAATTTGATGATTGTTTCTTTGAGTATGTTTTTTGGGGAGGGGATTAATTTTTGAGCTCTAAGTATATTTTAGATATGAGACACTTATCTGATGCATAGCTGGTAAAGATCTTCTATTCTCTGGGCTTTCTAGCTATGTCATTTGCCATGCAGAAACTCTTCAGATTAATGAAATTCCATTTATCCAGTCTTTCTTTGATTTGTTGTGATTCTAGATCTTTCCTTAGAAAGTTTCTATCCATTCCAAGGAGCCTTAGTGTTTCTCCTATGGCTTCTATAATATTTTCAGGGTATCTGGTCTTACATCGAGGTCTTTAATCCATTTGGAATTGTTTCTGGTGCATGGTGATATATAAGGATGACATTGCCCCATTCATAAGGAAATGGAAAAACTTGGAAAACACATATTAAGCAAAGTAAGCCAGAGCCAAAGAAACATAGGTTACTTGGTTTTCCTCATTTGTAATAATAAAAATAGGCCTATAAATCTATAAGTAAGCCCAATGGATGACAAAAGGCAAAAAAGTACACTTGGACATGATAAATTAATTAGGACTCTAAACATCCCATACCGTGAGACCAAAGGAAGATAATCTTAGAAGATCACAAAAGCTCAATATCTATGTGCAAATGAACATATAAAATGAATCCCAAGAAGTGGAATCAAGAGGGTTTTTTTTTCTTTTTGTGGGTTTTTTCCTACATTTTCCCCTTTTGTCACCATTATTTTATTTCTGTACCATTTGTCTTGTATGTAAGTTTATCTGATTTGGGGAGGAGAAAATGATGGTGGAAAGGATGAACTAATTCAGTAGTAATACTCACTAGTCACTATGTTGGAAATGGACTATACAGCATCAGGAGATAGGGGGTCGGGAGGGAAAAACTAGGAGAAAATGGGGGGAGAAGTGACACTGTTGAAAAGAAATGTACTCAATACTGACTCATGTAGCTGTAACCCCTCTGTATATCACCTTACTTACAACAAAGAAAAAAGAAAAAGAAAAGAATACTCTCCCCAATTTTCTCCCATAAACAGTTATTTCCTCTTGGATTTCACATGTGAATATAGAACTAGATTTTTCTAGATAATTCTCCACATAATAGCCACAGTGATTAGTTTAAATGCAACTAACCAAGAGTTCCCAAATATTATTTTACATTGTAACACCTGGTGATACCAGTTTTAAAACAAAACTAAGGCCTGTGTATTCTAAACTGAGGTAATTCATCATCTCCAGAAGAGAAAAAACTCAGAAGAAGTACAATAGTGCAACCCATTTCATCCTTCACTTTCCAAAGAGAATGAAAGCACACATTCAACATGCCTCCAACCTACTTAAGGCTGTGAAATAGTGAGGACTTGTAACTAAAGACAAAGCATAAAGTAGGGAAGAAAAGTGGACGAGGATGGAGATTTTCAACCCTTCCTTCTTGCTTATTCCCTAGAAGTACTACATGTGAAATAAACTGAGTTGTTCACTGTGTAGACCTTGAAACATACTCAGTAAGCATCTTTTTTCTTTTCTTCTTTTCTTTTCTTTTTTTTTTTTTGTCAGTCATGGGGCTTGAACTCTGGGCCTGGGTGCTATCCTTCAGCTCTTCAGCTCAAGATGAGCGCTCTACCACTTGAGCCACATCAACATTTCAGGTTTTCTGATGTTATTTTATTGGTGACAAAGAGTCTCACAGTCTTTCCTTCCCAGGCTGGCTTTGAACCATGATCCTAGGATCTCAGCCTCCTGAGTAGCTAGGATTACAGGCATGAGCCACCGGTGCCAGCCTCAGTAAGCACTTTTAAGGACTTAAATATGAGAGATTAGGGAAAGTGACCTCCACAAGAAGACAATGAGAGTAGAAGCAAAGAACTCCGGACAATGTGAGAGGGCTGAATAGCTGTTCCATGTCTCAGTGGGGGATTGTAGTGCACTATAGGGTTCATACACTGCAAGAGATGTCTTCAGTTTCTTTTTCTTACGTTTATTTTTGAAACATTGCAGATAGCCTCAACACGAAGGACTTAGGCTCAGCAGGCAACACCTTTGCCAGGACACTGAAGGCAGTTAAACTGTTATATTTTCTACATTGGCCCATATGGTCAGTGATATGTATGGTGACACCTGGCTACTCAGAGTTCCCATTCATCCTTCAGTTTTCATAGGCCTATGGCTTAATGTCAGCTGTGAGTTCATAAATATATGGTATCTGAGTTCCCACTTAGGAAAAATACATTCTTAAAAGTCAACAGTGTCTTTTAATTGTTAATTTCTAGGTTATGTGGTCAAACAAAAGAAAAAGCTCAAGTAATATTTATTTTTGGAATTATAAATGTCGGTCCCAAAACATTGGTTGCATAATATTACATGAGATTCTTCTGTGTTGAGCCTTCTATCCCTATAATACTGAGCAGAGTTTGAAAGTTAGACCTGACGTTACAGTCTATCTTGCTTTTGTTAAACTCTGTGTTTAACAATAAGTAAGTCAACTTCTAGTTGTATGAAAGTAAGCAGTGTGAATATAAGATAGACATCATATAACACTTGCCTCCTTTTAGAGTATGAGGATCCCACACATTTCACCAAAGGTTATCTATGGCCACTTAGGGAATAGCAGTGTGCCTGTTAACCATCATTACATTGTTTCCAATTAAAATAAAATTGCCAGGTGTAGAGTGAAAGAAATTCCAAAATGAAACCAATATTTGGAAGTTCATACTTAACGCAGGTTTTAGATTAAATTTACTTTTATATTTGCTTTCCATCTTCCAGGTTTAAACCTCCATCACTTCAAATATAACACCCTCACCCAAGAGTTCCATAAGAATGGTTCTCCCATCTAGGGAAGACTCAAGTGAACATTCAAGAGGAGATCTAGCATAGGTTGAGCTTTTCTATAATTCTTTTTTCCTTTCTGTTGCTGTGTTAGTCTCTCTAGGTCTTGTGTACACACCCATTCACACGTATTTTGGGACACAGAAGTGTACTGCTTGCCTTTGTGCAAAGTAAGTTGCAAAAGAAAAATGTTGATATGAAATTGAAATACAATCATCAGGTTAACTAAGGATTCTAGAGGCTACATTTTATTGAATGCCATTCTGAAAGATACAATTCCCTTCCTCTTTCAGGATCTTTGCATGAGCCACTGGATGTCTCAAAATCGATTAGACAAAAAGCAGGATTTGAAGGCAAAATTCAAGGCCTGAAAATTGTAGTCACTCAGTGATTCATGTTATAATTGAGAAAAATGGTGAAAATAAGTTATTTTCAGATCTCTTGTTTCTTTTCTTTGTGGTTTTCCTATCATTCTGAAAGTACTGAATTGATCTGGTTCCTAGAGATCTCCTGGACATAGAAACAGTCTAAAATACATTTGTTTAAAATTTCTTTTAAAGCAATCTGTTATATGAGGTTGTGATCATTTGTCTTTTGGCAGTAACAACTAGATATGCCCAAAACGGATCATAAATAAAGTCTATTTGGGGGGGGGGTCTGGTCGTATGGCCTGAACTCTGGGCCTGGGCGCTGTCCCTCAGCTCTTCAGCTCAAGGCTAGTGCTCTACCACTTGAGCTACAGCACCACTTCTGGCTTTTTTTCTTTTTGCTTATGTGGTGCTGAGGAATCGAACCCAGGGCCTCATGCATGCAAGGCAAGTGCTCTACCACCGAGCCACCTTTCCAGCCCCTAAATAAAACCTAGACAAATGCAGTGTTTTTATTTCAGAGGTAGCCAGCAGATGCTTTGTGTAACTTGTATTCTCTTGCTGGCCAAAATAATTTTCACTATTTTTTAACTATTTTTTTATTGTGAAAATACTGTACAGAGGGGTTACAATTACTCTATAGTGCCTGGGAACAAGACAAGTTTAAAATGTGTCCTTTGACCATGAAGATTTCTTCATATTGTTCACTATGGTTTTCTTTAGGATTAATGAAAGAGTAAACTGTCCTTAGCAACAACAGCAACAAAAACCCCTTCTGATAGCCAACAATTTACCACACAGCTCCTCCTAGGAAAGGAGGTCACAGGCAGAGTGATATATACTCCAGAGATGTTCTTCAACTGTCAAAATTCCTTAACATATCAAGTGTAGGATAAAGGACCAGGGAAAGAAATACAAGCCTTATGGGATGCAGAAATCTTGTTTATGCATGAACTGTCAATCAAGTATACAATTATAATTTCTAGTAGTCTCACCTCCCACTTCTGTGATACTCATAGTGTAGTGGAAACTATGAAACCTTTGAGACCCATCACCATCTCCTAGCAATGCATATTCTATTTAGCCAAATAGCATTGTTGCTTTTTCAAATGGAATAGTAACAAGATCATACAAATCAGGTTTTCGTTGTTGTTGTTGTTGTTCCTTTTGAAGTGAACCAGGATATCATTTCTGATGAAATAAGAAAGAAGGTTCATGGAGCTTGTCCTTGAAATATAGCCCACATTGACATTCAATACAACTTAAATGTCAGCCTTAGCTGCAGTGATGGTAGAAAACCTGATGGAGCTTTCCACTCCTTACAAGCCAAGCCCCATAGACAGACTTTCCTTAATTGAGGAACAAGAATTGTCAATGAATTTTTATGAATGTATTCATTCTAGAATTTTTCATCCTAATGCACTCAGTTTATATTAAAAATGTATATCACAACTGAAGCAGTCCTGCAAATCAGGCATTAATATACCTCTGTATCTATTTATTTTTAACTTAGGGTTATAAAGCAAAAACAAGCAAATTATTTACTGATTGAAAAATCATAACCATTCAACAGCTATTAGATGTGATGTTGGAAATCAGGAGGACAATTCCATTGGACCCCAAAGAAGTAGTTAAATTGGCAAGAGTAAGATTATTGAAATGGAATCAAGGTATATATTATTTTTGATACATTTTTATTATTGACTATAAATCAAATGTGAAGAAAGTTTATTTGTAATTAAGCTTGTTAAACTGTTATATGCTAGTTCTGCTACATAGTGTCTATGTAGCCTATTGTGACTTGGTCTTTACCTAATGACATGAAAGTAATACCTTCTTAGATACATTACTTTATTGGATACATTAGTTATACATCTACAAGAGTTCTTGCTTGCTTCTACAAGCAGTTCTAGAAAGTGAAGTCTTAAAAGCTCTTTTAAAGATGGGCTATACTCCTAAGAACAACCTAAACTGGATTTAGTCATAATCTCTATGTACTCTGAGTATTTTATTGATAGCTCTTAATATGTTACTCTGGTTAACCATTAAAACTGCATATGAGGTCTTGAGAATTAAATTTGAAATGCACTTATTTTCTTTATTGCAGTTATAAATTTTTTTCTTTGAACTTCACGAGTAAAAAAGAAATTTCCCTATAGCCTCATAGGGAACCAATACTGCTTAGCTCTCAATAGCACATAAAAGAGAAAAGTATTTCAAAGATAAGCACCATGCCAGTGATATAGCCAGAATGCTCTGGCACAAGATCTGTTGCCAGCATTTTAAAATATGATTGGCTGGAAGATTTTTGTTCTCTTTATATATGCAAAAAAGTTGTTAGATAAAGTGCACTTGGAAAATGACTTACACATATAGTCATGTACACAAGTTACATATTATTGTCATGAGCTTCTATAAAGTTTATAAATTCAGAAATGAATCAGAAATTTATCAGGTCGCCACGTGATTAATCTGATGACTGAACATAGTTGAGAAAAGTTTGAAAATTGAGCTTTAGGGAAAATGCCGTCATTAGAATCTCAAACACTAAAATAACTATCACTTGAAAGTCTACATGAGAAACTAATTAAAATATTTTAGGCCAATCAATTTTCTAGTTTCAGTTGTCTTTTGCCTCTATATCACCCTCTTGCTTTGTTCTTACATAGCCCAACATCAAAGATACCTCTAATGTCAGAGGAACCCCTTTAAAAGCAAACTTGAACTTAGTTACTGTTCCCCAATACTTTCACTCATCAGCAGCCTCTCCTTTGTTAAATAAAAAAATCTATTCTTTACTTGTAATGATTATAGTTGTCTTATCATTACTGTAGGAAGGATGGTATGTATATATGTATATATGACTTTGCATCTTAAATTAAGATTACAGAAGCAACTCACTAAGAAGAAACTATAGGTTTTTCCATTCTTCAATTAAAGCACTTGCTACAGCAAGGCACTCATTCTCAAAAATTAACAAAAATGTGTGGTTGTCATGGGGACACTTAAAATTACAGGAAGAAAGAAATCAGCAAATGATGAATGTAATTAATTTTTCTTGAAGTTCAACTGATGCAAGGTAAAAGCATATTTATTATGTGACTGTCTAGCCAACCATGATATTAAAAAAGTGAATACCAAATTTGCAATATATGTAAATTGGTACATTTTGTCATTAATGTTTGCAACAAATATAAAAGTATAGTGACTGATGAATTTAATTTCTTTAGAAGAGTCACATAAATAGAAAAATAAATATACATACATGCATTTATGAAAATAGAAGGTAAACTTTTGTTATGTTTTGAACTTTTTAATAGGAAAAATAACAAACCTAACAGGATAGATTTGCTCACATGACACCACAAGTAATGTAGTATAAGCAAAATGGACTACAGTGTTGGCAGTAGACCACACCTTCAGGGTGGAATAAATAATTTTCAAATGCCTACTTTGGTAGCTATTTCTAGAGAAGCAACAAGTCAAGAGTAAGTTAGGGCTATAGATTAAGCTAACAAGTAAACAACATGGGTGTTTTAACTATTCAGCAGACATAAGGAAGTCTGTAAAGAGCTCATGCTTTGCTTAAATAAATGATCACAGTTCACTTCCCTACTAGTTGTTCTGCCTTAATTTGTAACCACAATCACTAAATCTTGTAGTTCTCAAGAAGCTAGACATCTAGATTTTTATGCAAATCCTTCAGAATTTTAATGTGGGTGTTAGGTTTTAAAGAGGTTGCTGGGTAAGAACAGCTCCATGCAGGTGGTATTTAGGTAAGGGGTAAGTTTATTCAGTAGACAGGCTGGCACCGGGCAGATGGCAAAGAGGCCATCTGCCCCTGGGCTATGCCTTATTTAGGGTAGGGGCAGGCAAAGGTGTGGCCAAGTAAAAGGAGGTGGGACTAGGTAAGAGGAGGCGGGACCAAGTGGGACAAAGGTTTGGCCACATGGGATCCAGATGGGACCTCAGGGGTGGCGGATGGGACCTCTTCCAGGTGTGCCAGTTGCCTAGGTTTCACAGATACTGGGTGGGGTCTGCTGGCCATCCAGGAGTGGACCTTACAGTGGGCAAGTAATGTAAAACATCTTAAATCATTTATTGCCTAAAACTAGTTTGCTATTGATTTTACATACCTTCATGTACAGTTGTCCATCATAAGTACAATATAAACTGATCAATTGAGAATTTGTTGGTTGGAATCGATTGGACATTGAAACCTCATTACACTTCTTGAGACACAAGTTTATTGAGCATGAAGTAGTCTACTGTTTTATCTCAGTGGTAGCTTTTAGTAAATAGCAACCAATATCAGTGTCTGAGAACCTTGACTTCCACAGGCTTACCAGATCCCTAGAGCATGTTTAGGAAGTTCTTTCTGTCATTTCTTGCATCCTAGGTCATGGATTTTTTTTTTTAAAAAAAATCAACAAAAGTTTATGGTTCACAATAAAAGTTTATGTAGTCTCTAATGGGAGGATTAACTAATCGCTACTCTCATCATTTGCTAGTCTACAGTAAACATTTTAGCAGTAGTTCAACAAGGAATTTATGGGTCTTTGGCATCTAATTTTAATGCACATTTCTCCCTTCATGAGTTTAAAATGACAAAAGAAGTTGATATCTTCAATTTGTAAAATACATCCCATCTTCAAGACCCAAGCTCTGAATTTCTCTAGTGAGATCTCATTCATTTAGCAGTTGTATGGCAGATCATACTGAGGGCATCTCTTCCAAGCTAGTCCAAGATTTCAATCTACCTTCATAGTCAACATTATGTAGTGCTAAAATTTTATAAACTGAGCTTTCATAGAAGGCATAATTTTGATCATGGGTGCAATAAAAATACACATAAAATTCCTTCCTTTACTCCTTACTCCTCCAAAATAATTGGTCTTTCAATACTATCTGACTGGATTACTTCTTATATTGTCTGAAAGTTGTGATCTATTTATGGCTTTAAATAATAATAACACTGAGATGAAAAATATCTGGTTGTATGCCATTTTTCCAGTTATTGTTCTTCATATAAATCTAGGAAGATGAAGAGACTATTTAATAGAGAGAGCCTTACTTATTACTTTGAAATGTAAATGAAATACAGCCTTCCCTTTATTTGTGGCTCCCTTCTTTTTAAATACACCTGTTCTGTTCAATTTATCTATTTATACCATTTTCTAAAACATGATTGGAATCAAAAATTTAACATGCCAATGTGTGCCACATGTTCTTTCTCCTTGTGGAATACCAATCATTGCTTTTTAAGACTTTTCTGAGTGTGCTTTTTCTTTAATGTTGTGCTTCATCCAAGGTAACAACTTTATGTTTAGCTTATTCTCATATGGATTTCTTCAGTACAATGATCTCATTCATCTGCTTCTCTTCCTCACCAATTAAAATCTATAAAAGTCTTATATATCTTTGGAGCCCACTGCAGTGAACTATTTCCATACTTCTAAGCTAACCCTTTCTCTGCTCAAGGCCTCTGTAACCCCTAGAGTATTTCTCTATAAACTATGGTTTAACAGTAATGGTGTTCATGCCTCCATTCTATTACAAGATTGCAATTGTTTAGGATAAAGTTTTTATCCTATTTATACATACACAAAGAGAAGG
Source organism: Dipodomys merriami (assembly GCF_024711535.1). NCBI lineage: Eukaryota > Metazoa > Chordata > Mammalia > Rodentia > Heteromyidae > Dipodomys > Dipodomys merriami. Next base: position 3,134,822 of record NW_027206057.1, on the reverse strand, counting down.
ACGTTGCGGTGTTTGGTGAGGTTTTAGTCCAGTACAGCAGGAGGGCATAGAGGAGCCAACCAGTTGGACATCCTGGCCAGGAAGGAGGGGGAGGAGGAGGAGGGCAGGAGAGAGAGAAAACAAGCATAGTGAAATTCTCCTTTTTTTCTCCTTATTCCATACAGTCCTAAACATTTGGGATAATGTTATCCACATTCATGGTGGATAACATTCACTTAATCCTCTCTGCAAACATCCTCACCGACACCCTCAGACATTAGTCTTAAATTAATCAAATTGCTACGATTCATCATTGTATTCCACGTGACAACATTCAATAGATATTTGTTTTATTGACTTAGCAGAAACCACTGGTGCTATTGAGACCAGCTTCATACCAAATTCAAAACAGTATTCTACCCAAGCAGGGAGGCACATACCCACAAACATAATGGATACAGAAGAATTGCAAAGTACAATGTCATCCTAAAAATTATATAGACCCATCTCAAAACAAAACGAAACAAGTTTCTTCTACACCTTTCCCAGTGCCATGCTTCTGGATCTAAAATATGGAATCTCATTACTTTGTGGCATAATATGTTCTCCTTGCTTGGAGCATACTAGAAATGTTTTCTTGTTCTGAGCAAAAAGAGTCTCTTCATCTTACTTTCATTTTAGTTTGAAAGATTTGAGTGTTAATCTTTCTTTCTTTCAATTATCAGCCCTTTAAGTGTTAATTTATTTCCCCTAGCCATTTTCTTCTCTTACATTTACCCCTATATTCTGATTTCCTTTCTTCTGTTTTGACCAGCCCCCAACAATTCTGATTTTGACAGACTATTTGTTACAAAGAGAAATCCAGAGCTGTGCAAACTGTTCTGTGGGCAATGCACGCCTGTAATCAGCCTGCAACTTTAGCAGCCAAATCATGTGAGTTTCAACACAAAACTATTTAGTGAGTGCTGCTATCTGCCAAAGACAAGAAGGACCTTCCACATATGTGTTATCTCAGTAAAGTTTGTAGTTGATTAAAACTCCCAAATCTTCTATCTGTAACATATATATATATATATATATATATATATATATGTAATTGTTATCCTGACACAAATTTAGGATTTTTCATTTGTCCTAGTTAAATTTTCAGTATGTGGGCATTGTTTCATCCCTTATCTTAGTTAAATTTCATTAAATTGGCATTGCCTCATTGTTATATCTTGTCAAGATAGGTTTAAATCCTGTGCTTGGTGTCAAAGATAGTTGTCAGTTTTTCCAGCTTTGAATCCACAACAAAGTTGATAAGGATGCTATTTATTTTTCAGCTAAGACATTGCTAAAAATATTTCAAGCTTAATGGAACAATGTCAAGTATGAAAACTACTAGTCCATATTGGTTCACTATTAGAATCCCTATGGTTGAGTTCTTCCATATATCCAAGTACACCTAAATGGTAACTCATTAATTCTACACTCTCTCTCATTGTTACTGAGACAAATTTCCTTAAGTATTTTATTTGAACTAGATTGACATGCCTTAAAATTAGTGCATTCTTGGTTTGTTTTCATTTACAGTCAGTTAGTATGTGCACCACTTACTAGCAGTTCCAGACTAACAGTTTGGAAAAGATTTTGTGAAGTTTACCAGGGTTTTAATAACTATCTCACAAGTATTAGAATTCCATGCATTTTGACTTGTATCTATTTTAAAAAATTATGTCATTTGTTCAACTGTAATCTTATTGGATTGCTTCTCTGCCCTATCATTTCCCAGTGATTACCCAGAAAGATTTGCTTCACCTTTCAAATGTAATTCATCTGTGTCTGGACTTGTGCACTCATTTAAAGAGCCTAATGTGCTCATAATCTTTGCTTTTATTTTGTGCTTCAATTACTTCTTGATGGTGTTATCCTTTTTAATGTGAAGATAATTCTCTCAGTGGAGAAAAGCTAGAAGAACACCATTATTTTAATACACTTAACAGTATATAGTTTTCCTAAGCAGTGATTATATTCATCATTTTAAAGAACCATTCTACTTTTTACTTTGAATATAATAGTTACATCATATAAACATATATTTCCTGGACCTTGAAAACCATCTTTAGTGTTCTTAGTAAAGATCAAAGGTATCAGATAATTTGCATCTGTTAGTCATTCTTCAAGTTTGTTACTTCACTTCTGCATTTCTCCTTGTTGTATATGTTCTTGCCTTCATATTTCATACACGTTTCATTTAAATCAGAACTCATCAGAAAGAGAGCCCTGAGCAAGATACTGGTTTCCTTGGATACCAATTCTTTATTTTCTTCATCAGTACATGTGATTGTATTATCAGATTTTCAATTCTTACTCTTTACCTCTTTTACATTTTCTGGCCCTGAACTCCCCCAAGGGAACAATGATAGCTGTTGCCTCTTAAATTGTTTTCCAATATAATTTTCTACAATCCAGGCTATGCTTTAGCTTCTTCATGCTTACTAAACTGGCATAGAATTTTTTTTTCTCAAAAAGTTTCCATTATTTAAGAATCAAGAGTAATCTCTCTTTGCTAGTATAGATTAAATGAAAAGTAAAAAGTCCCTTCATTATTTGTCTTCAGCCTGGGAAAGATTATTGAACCAAGACAGTATTAAAAATCACATACCTAAGGAGAAAAGAAATTGTAGTAAATTCCTGGATGGTTGGAATTTTCCATAGTTGCCTTTTTCTCCTGTGATTGTGTGTGTGTGTATGTGTATATTTGTGTATGTGTGTGTATGTGGTGTGTGTGTGTGTGTGTGTGTGTGTGAGAGAGAGAGAGAGAGAGAGAGAGAGAGAGAGAGAGAGAGAGAGAGAGAGAGAGAGAGAGAGAGAGAGAGAGAGAGAGAGAGACAGAGAGAGAATGAGAATGTCCTGGAGTTTTAACTGAAGGCTTGGATACTGTCTCACTGATCAAAGCTAGGGCTCTACCACTTGAGCAGAGCTCCAATTTCTACTTTTTTTTTTTTGCGTGTGATTAATTGGAGGTACAAGTTTCATGAGTTTACTGGCTGGGCTGTCTTTAAATTGTGATCTTTAGATCTCAGATTCTTAACTGGCAGAACTGCAACTGCATGTGTGAACCACCAGTGCCTAGATCAAATGATTTTTTTTTTAGTGTAATGTCAACATTATATGTAGATTTATTAGAAATGTGAACTTAGAATCTCAGAAAAGTACTCTGGGATTCTCCCAGCAATTTGTGTCTTAGCAAGTACTTGAGATAATTCTCTCCTACCCATCACCATGGATACAAACTGAGAATCAAAGGAGATACCATCACTTAGCCATTGATATTGGCGCTGGCATTTCCCATCAATGCCACAGTTAAGCATATCTATTTCTTTTTAATGTTTTATTTATAATTTTAATTTTTATGGTTATTGTAAAGGTGATGTAGAGAGAGGTTGCAGTTACATAAGTCAGATAATAAGTACATTTCTTTTTGAACAATGTCACCTCTTCCCTCGTTTTCTCTCAGTTTTCTTCCTCCCAACCTCCTTCCCTACAGGTTATATAATTCATTTTCATCATAATGTCTAGTGAGTATCATTGGGGCATTTGTTCACCCTTCGTCCTACAATTTCTGTGCTTTCCATTATCCTCCCCCAAATAGATAAACTTACATACAAGACAAAAAACACAGAAATAAAAAAAAAACAGTGACAGAAGAGAGTAAAAACAAAGCAAATAACAAAAGATACCTTGTTTCCATTTTTTGGAGTTTATTTCAATAAACATTATTTTACATGATCATATGCACATAGCCATTGAACATTTGTGATCCTCTCCTAAGAATATCCTCCTTTGGTCTCACTGTGTGAATGTCTAGAGTCCTGTTTAATTTACCATGTCCAAGTATATTTTTGTCTTTTATCATCCATTGTGTTCTTTGGCTCTGGCTTCACTTAATTCTTTCCAAGTCTTTCCATTTCTTTATGAATGGTACCATTATTTTGATGGAAGCATAGAATTCTATTGTGTATATATACTGCATTTTTTTTGATCCATTCATCCACTAAGGGACATCTGGGTCAATTTCTTGTCTATTGTAAACAATACAGCAGTGAACATGGTTGTGCTGGTAGCTTTGGTGTGACCTTTTTATAGTTGATTTGACAAAAGCCCAGGAGTAAAAATGCTGGGTCATAGGGTAATTCTATATTTAGTCTTCTGAGGAACCGCCATACTGCAGAGTGGTTGAACAGGTTTACATTCCCACTAACAGTATAATAGTATTCTTGTTTAGCCATGCTTCGGAACCAAGATTCTTCATCATAGTTATCCCCTGAAACATACTGTTTTCATTCAGTTTCTAATCTTGAATTGTCAACATTTTTAAACTATAGCATCCATTGAACAATGGTATTGGTATATTAATACTTAATACCTTTCATGTAGTCTGACTCAGTCAGAATCATTTCTTCCCAAGAAATTCATGAAAAGCCTCCCTACTATTGGGTTTGCCAGCCTATCACAACCTTAATATCGGCTTTCTGCTCTCATATTCCTCCACTGCTCAGTTCTTCTGTAAATCAGCCTAAAATACAGAACTATTCATTATTTCCTTGTTGGAAATGTTTTGGTGACTTTCAAGGCTTGGTTGACTTTCTATGGCATTTTAATTTTTCTGTAACAACACCTTGATTATTCTTTCTAGATTTTTTTTTATTCCATGATCATTTGCTTTGTACATTGCACTCAAATTCAATAGAATGAGAGTATATGTTATTTCTCAGAATATCCAGTCAGCAATTATCTATTCATGATTTTCTCTTGACATGCCATTTACTTTCATTTCCCTTGTCAATATCCTTTATTTCACATTTCAGGAACCTCTTATCCTCATTAATCCTTTTCTGTGTTCTTTGCTTATGTGCCTGACTACAGACTACTCTATTTTGTTTATCAGCGACCTGAAGCCTCCATCAAGGAAGGATTTCTGGTGCTTGTTGTAACCATATTCATGGAATCAAAGCATATATTTTGTGCTTTTAACCAATACTTAACTCCTTTCAATATTTTCTCAAATGATATAGCATATTTCAAAGTTCTTAACAGAGGATCAAGTCCTTTCCTTCCAAATATTTAATTCAATGATTGAGTATCATAGTGTGCTAGTTTTTTGTCTAAATACTCCTTAAGTATAGTGGTCTTTTGATATACTAGCTATTTGCTTTGGAATGAGTTGTTCCCAAGTATTAAATGGAAAATACTAATTTATCAACTTTGGTGTTTAAAAAGAAGAAATGAATGTATTTCTATATGTGTATGTATGTGTGTATACAAGTTTTCTGTGTGTGTGAGAGAGGAATCATAGAAAGAGACAGTCACAGAGAGAAGGAGATGAAAGAGAAGACAGAAGAAATAGAGTCTACAGGAGTGATAAAGCTATTTATGTTTTGGCTATACAGATCTTCAATCTTTCTTTACTTTCAGAAAAACAACAATAATGTAGCAATTCCCCAGTAATATAGCTACATAACCAATTAAAGTGAAAATGTCAGCAAATGAATATTGAACAGAATGATTTTGTTCCCTATATACAGGTAAATGTGATTCATACACTTAATCATGAATATGTACCATATATTTGGACAAAATGGTAGAGTTGAAAGATTTTATGAATTATAAGATGGCAAGAGATAAGAACCTGACTGAAAACAGGGAAAAAGACTAAGCAATTAACCTTAGAATAAAGTACCTTTCCTTTCTTACCATGATCAAATCATATTTAAGTCTTTAAATGGAAAATGACTTGTATTTAACCTTTCTGAATCAGAAAGCCACTTAGTTGTAATTAAAGCAAGTCCAATTAAAAATGGATTATAATAACTGCTGAATTAATAGGTCATAAAGTACTGAGTTTAATTACTATATTCTTATTTATTTTTGAAAATACTCCTTTGATGTTTTATATAAAACTTCTTTAAACTTTTAGTTGGAGCTCAAAGTTGTAGAGGCTCCAAGTATAAGGAAAACAAAGTGTAGGAGATGTGAGGAGCCTGGTCATTGGTGAATACCCAAGAAGAAATGAATGGCTTACCATGAAATTGATGGGAGGGGAAATATGAATTCCAAGTTTCATTTTTGTTTAATTTAAATTATTTTTAAGTCATAGTCATGGAAGAAAAGAAGTAGTGAAGTTCTAATTCCTCTTTTTCTGGACAAATTAAGACTGTTGTTAACATATATACTCCAATAGTAGCAGATATGGTAATAAAAGAAAATTTTTCTTTAAAAAATTATAAATCACAATTCACCACACTTTGTATCACTAACAGACATTTTATATCTGTAGTTGCATAATTAAAGAAAAAATTGTACATTTGTAGTTAAATTAGGCCAAATGACCAGTATTAGCATCAGATTAAGGATTTTAATATTAGCGTTTTAAAATTTTTTTAGAAAAGTTGTTGAAACAAAAATGAGTAGAATAGATTGAAACAATGATGTCTTAAACCAGATGCTGATGGTTTATATCTATAATCTTAGCTTTTCAGGAGGCTGAGACCAGAAGATTATAGTTCAAAGCCACCCTAGGCAGAAAAGTCCATAAGACTCTTACTGCCAATTCAACACTAAAAAGCCAGAAGTGGAGCTGGGTCTAGAATGGTAGAGTGCCTGCCTTAAACAAAACAGCCAAGTGAGAGCAAGCCTGGAGTTAATTTCTAGTACACACACAAAATAATAATAAGTAATAATAATAATGATTTGGCATGACAAATAATTCCAAAACAAGTGAAAGAAATAATATTTTGTGCACCCTATATATGAATGACATAATATGCCTTAGTCTTTCCAGGTATTTCTGAATCCCAGAATAAACACATTAAGGCCAATTCCTTAAACTGGGAAGTTCTGGAGAGATATTAGCAAATTCCCCACCAGAAATATAAAATTTCCTTAATTATACACCACACTATTTTCATATCTACTATTACTAAATCTTGACATCTGCATTGGGAAATTTCCTGGGTGGAATGATCTAAGTATTAATATGCTTCCCTCTGGAAGTTTGCTTCATCCTTGGATGATGAACATGTACATCATGGGAAGGCGTTTTCTGATAACAAAATGATTATTTCATTCTTTAATATTGTGTAAAATCCTGGTAAAAATGTGTCAGGATCTCTTACTTTCTTCTCTTGAGAATTAACCAGTGAGTAATATTTTAAGATACTTGATATGCTCCTTATTGAGAGAATTGGTAGGGACTCAAAAGATAATTAGTGGAAATACAGGATGCATGATTCTGCTGCCATTAGAAGGATTCAAGATTCCAAGTATTTTTTTTTAATATTAGCCCATGTATTTTCAGAAATATGGCACTGATACCAATGCTGGAAGATCTAATTTAGAAGCCCCAGGCCTGGTCAGATTAAGATTACTCTGTGCACAATGCTCACATATGGTGTACATTGGAATGTTCCAGAGGAAATATGTGGTTACTGAAAGACATTCCATGGCTGTATAGACCAGATATACAAATCACCCATAGTGCACTGTCTGTGCCACACACTGGAGTGGCACTCCACTGGGGAGTGCAGAATGTGCTGTGGCTGGACTGAGAATGAATGCATTTTGTCTGAAGAAATTGCTTTTTCCTTTAGCATTTAGAAGCTGCTGAGCAACCCATAATCAAGGTTTTCTTAATGTTGTTTTAAACAGGCCCATTATCAGGGTTGAATCTCTCTGAAAGCTTCAGAATTCATTACACTATTAGAAAGAAATTAGCATATTGTACCTGATAAGCTTCTGGTATATTCAAAAGCTTGCAGCTTTACTAAGGCTTACTATTTCCCCCTGTTAAAAGTGACTCACATAAGAATTAAAATGTATGCTGTTTTTCTATTCTTTTCTTGAGATCAAAAGCAATGGTACACTTTTGTCTAATATGTATTCCTCCATAAAGTCAAATAATCCTTTGTTACCATATTGCTTCTCAAAATACTATATATGATTATGAAACAATTTATAAAGGAATATCATTTGGTGCTTGTTTATAGTTGATAACTTTAAAAGTGGATTTGAGTGGACTTGAAGTAAATTTGAAAGGTAGTAATTTATTATTTTATAAATCTATAGTCAAAGTGGAAATTAATGATATTATTGCATTGTTCTGGTAAGTCATCTGCCAATTCTTAAATATCATCAAATTGAAGGACATGAAAGAATTGAAACCAAATATGAATATAAACATTGAATAAAAATATCATCTTTAACTATTTTCAAAACAGGCTTATCTGTGGTAGCAAAGATTTTGTGGTAGATGCAATTTGACTTCAGTTCAGTCAGTGGAAGGCTAAGCTTATGCAAAAGACTGAAAATTTCAGTGGTCTGAAACCTCAGGTTGCAATGGCAATTCAAGATTGGAAATTAGTCATCACTATTTTTCAAAGTAGAATTGTGTATCTTTATGCTTAGAAATGCTACTCAACAGCCCAATACTCAAAACTTCAGGACAGCAAGTTCTCAAATACTACATTAAAATTAAAGTTCAAATTAGAAGACTATAAAAGTTGAAGATGTGTTAAGTAGAAAATTTATCTTAGTGATTTTCAGAATTTCTACTGTATACCAATAAACAGACAATAGTATTTAAAATGTCTAAGTTTTATTAGACATTTTTAAGACTTAAGTAAGGAGGCTGTCTTTCAATTAATGTAAATTGAACTGAAATGTACTGTTGCTTGTTTTTGCCCTTTGACATGGTCAACTCTATTTTTGCCTTGTCTTTCCATAGAATTCTCATTTTGCCCCAAATGGATATTTGATTTCAACAAGCCAATTCCAGAATCCTTGATGAGATTTCAAATCTTCTTTGATCAAAAGATAACTGCATGGCTGATTTCCTGATTATGGCTCATATTGAATAATTTTAACATTTTGGGTTTAGAGGAGATACAGTTAGGAAAAATGGTGGTAGGAAAAGCAGAACTTAAAGACTAAAGATAAAATATCCTAACACTATGGAATAATTCATCTGGATAACAGCTGTGAATTAGGTGCCTCATGAATATTGAAGGAGACCTATATAATTTTATCTACTGCTTGTCAATATTTGGCTTTTTGTAAGCCTTGTTGAATGGCAGGATGATTTTTTTCTTTCTCTTGCTGTTAGAGAATCACTGGGAAATGGTCAGAAGCAATCCAGATGTCATCAGTGCATAAGTGAAGGCAGCCCCCCCATAGACACATCTGTCAGAAAGCCTGGAAAGGAGGGAAGAGTCAATGACATTAATGATCTCTCTCATATACTTAGCTTTACAGCTGTCAGAGTAAGAGTGTTTTGCTGTGTATATATTTATACATAATTAAATATGGTAGTTCCAAGTTATTTAGCAAACCAACAAAATTTTGAAACCCAAAGCTAAAATTATCTCCTACATTCAACAAATATGCATATATAAATATAATGGAAAGGAAAAATCCGTATATAAATATAATGGAAATCAATGGATAAATGGTCTAAAGGTATTTGTTTGCTTGTCAGTATTGGGACTTGAACTCAGGGCCTGGACCTTTAGCTTTTTCACTTAAAGCTGATGCTCTAATACTAAGGTATAGCTTACTTCTGGCCTTTGGTAGTTAATTGAAGATAAATTTCACTGCTTTTCCTGTCCAGACTGGCTTGGAACCAAGATCCTAAGCTCTTAACCTTCTGCATAACTAAGATTACAGGTATGAGTCACAGGAATGAGCAAGAAAGCATTCTTTTAAAGCAGCCAAAACAATTATGTCTTCCTTGTTAAGAGGCAACTTTCACATATGGAAAAAGAACACATTTTGGAGTGAAGCAAGTTGAGTTTGGAGAAAGTT